>NW_022680472.1:600000-824975 GCF_009764315.1 Trachypithecus francoisi | reverse complement strand
CCCATTTGCCTCAGATGTCTTAGAATCACTCCAAAATTCATATCCTCTGCCTTCTTTGTTCTTTTCACATTTTTAAGTGGTTTAATGTTTTCATGAAGTATATTAGGCTCAGTGAACATGTTCCCACACTTTCTGCTTGAAAGGAGCAATCATTTATCCCCTACCACTTTTAGTCAGGGTTAATAATCACATTCATTTTTGAGCTATTATTTAAATTTTTTTTTCTAAGCCCACATAAGAAATACACTTCTATTTTTGTTTATACTTATGGAGAACGTAAGAAGTATGTGAGTGTTTTCACTTGTTGTTTGTATCAGTTAGGATGTCCTCTATCATAAGCAACAGAATACAAAGGTAAAATAGGGTTAATATGTGGGACTCACTGGTTGATGTATCTGGTCTCCCAGAGATAGGGTGGGCTTATATTTGATTTGTTTCAGTAAAACAACAATGAGATGAAGACTCAGCCCTGTTGTATGCCTGCTCTCCACAGTTTCCATTCCGTAGTCACTTCCTTCTTGGGGTCACAAGATGGCTGCCAGTGATGTCTAGAATCATTGCTTCCTTGTTTAAGTCTGGAGCCAAACAAGGCTCTAGTCCTACACAGAGGTGGAGTTCATGTTCTCCAAAGCACAACTTGTGTGGGGGTGATGTGGCTCACCAAATGAAAATCAAGAATTTACCAAAGGAAAGAGAGTTGGACGACTGATGAGAAGCACCTTCATGTCTGCCACACCATCTGAGTATTTAAAAAATACATCCAGAAATGCTGCCTATGAGATCAATGTTCCCAAGAAAATGTAAAAGCTAATTTCTCTGTTTTCACCATGAGACTGTCTGACTTTATTTAAACTATTTTCATACTACTGGAAGAAGTTCTGTAATTTCTCATAAAAACTAGTTTTTTTTTTAAAGTAACTGAAACATTGTAAATAGTATTTCTGTTTAGAATCTTACACTAAACAGAAAATAAATTGCTTTAGGAAGAATTATTTTCTTTTAAAAATTCTGTCAATCCTTTTTATGCAGAAACTGAATAAAAACCTGAGTCCTTGGTATAGGAAGTGATTTCTGAAGCAAAATATTCTTGTAATTGATTTTAAAAGATTTTTCCCTATGAAAATTATGTTAGGATAATAATTTCCTGAAATGTTAGAAAGCATTTTAATATTCTTTCATCTTAATGGTTCATAGCTTCTGTCTCATTTCTATGACTCCAAAGAGAACCCTCTCCGACCGTAATTACAAATAAAGTAGAAATTTTTAAAAATCATGTTTTATTGCTTATATTGCTTATTGCTTATATTATTATAATGTTACAGAAATAGTAAAACTTCTTTTTCTCTGGAAGAAAATTACTCGTCTTAAAGAAACATGGAGAAATATGTCCATATTTCATTTCAGAGGCAGTTGATGGGGGCAAAAAGAAATGAGCTTAGTAATGAGACAGGTTTCAGTCCAAGATGTGCCACAGAACTAACAGTTAAACCTTGAGAAAATTACTGAACCTTCTTTCATCTCAGTTCCTCCTTGTAAAATAGGGATAATAGACTGCCCCTCCTACGGTTTCCAGTTGTCCACATAAGATATTGAAATGAAATGTGATTAACCTGGTATCCTGCACATACTAAGCTCTAAGTAAATGATAATTGTTACCAAAAACGTAGAACTGAACATGAAAATAAATATCAGAATCAAACTCAACTATAGGACATTACTCAATTACCTAAAAACTCTTTATACTTTTAATGATGATTTTTAATTCTTTTGGAGACGGAGTCTCATTCTATCACCCAGAATGGAGTGCAGTGGCGTGATCTCGGCTCACTGCAACCTCTGCCTGCTGGGCTCAAGTGATTCTCCTACCTTAGCCTCCCGAGTATCTGGGATTACAGGCACCTGCCACCACACCCGTAGCTAATTTTTGTATTTTTAGTAGAGACTGGGTTTCACCATGTTGGCCAGGCTGGTCTTGAACTCCTGATCCGCCCACCTTGGCCTCCCAAAGTGCTGGGACTGCAGGCGTGAGCCTCCCTGCCAGCCTCGTCTTTTACTTTACAGTTTCCTTAAAAATGTTCTGTATACCAATGTATACCAATGCTTTGTAGAAAAGCAGTTGTAAAAATATATGTACATATTTCCATCTATGAATATATGTGGAGAGGGAGAGAGGCTGACTTTCAGTTGGTTGGGAATTGTTCTGTTTTCCAGAAGAAAATGTTCCATTCTTAGATATGGGTAAGAGGAACCCCTGCTTTAGGAGATTCTATCCTGGCTGTGAGCCAGCCATGCCCTTCCCATGGAGTGAGTTGTATACAGGGTGAAGGAGACTGGGCCAAGGACATCTTCCCACCCAGTGCTTGTGGATGGGTGCTTCCCCAGTAATGCTTGACCCCAGAAATTCTTCTGAAGTGACTTCTAATGCACTTCCGGGGCCCATATGGACTGCTTCCTGGGTCCCTCCTCCTGAGAGCCAGCGGCACTGCTGCTGGGATGTCCTTAGGCCCAGGCAGGTCTGTGTGCAGGTGTGCAGATGCAACTTGGATCTGCAGACCAAAGTTCTGGACAGTCAGAGATAGGATGAGAAACATCAAGGAGCCCACTCTCCCCATGACATCATCTTGTGAAGAGTCCAATAATTCAAAATTCAAACCTGGTAGCAGATAGAACATTCTTTATTGAATCATTTGTTGTTTTGACTTATAACTTTATTTAAAAAGTTATTTTATATAGACTATAAAGACATTATATTCCAAGACATACAGCCATTGTGACCAGCCGAGAGTTCGTGGGGCAGTCACTGAATTCTCCCATCTATAAATGAAGGGCTGGCTAGAACATTGGTTTCCAAATTTGCCTAATCATTAGAGTTACTAGAGACTTTAAAAAATGTTCACGATCCCTCGGTTTCTCCTGCCTAGTGATGGGGCTTCAGGTGGACTGAGTAAGAGCCAGTAATGGTTATGTTTTCAGTGTTCCACGGGAATATTGAAGATCAGTAATGGCCACTCCACTAGATGGACTTCAGTGTCATTCACTTGCTGTTTGTTTATTTATTTACTTACTTTTTTGAGATGGAGTTTCACTCTTTCATCCGGGCTGCAGTGAAGTGGTGCAATCTCAGCTCACTGCAACCTCTGCTCCCATATTCAAGTGATTCTCCTGCTCATTCTCCCGAGTAGCTGGTATTACAGGCATGTGCCACCACGCCTGACTAATTTTTTATTTTTAGTAGAGATGGGGTTTCACTGTGTTGGCCAGGTTGGTCTCGAACTCCTGACCTCAGGTGATCCACGTGCCTTGGCAGCGCTGGGATTACAGGTGTGAGCCACCACACTCAGCCTCTCTTTTTATTCAATCTTCACTTCAAAGATCCTTTTTTACTATGTGTGGAGATCAGGGGCTAGTGTTCATCTGAAGACATTTTGTACATTAGCATCTGTTCAAATTTATTTTTTTATTTTTTTAGAGACAGGGTCTTGCTCTGTGGCCCAGTCTGGAGTGCAGTGGTGCAGTCATAGTTTACTGCAGCCTTGACCTCCTGGGCTCAAGTCATCCACCCGCCTCAGCTTTCTGAGTAGCTGGAACTACAGGCACCCACCACCATGATCAGCTAGTTTTTAAAAGTATTTTTACAGACAGGGTTTTACTATGTTGCCCAGGCTGGTCTTGACCTCCTGGCTTCAAGCAGCCTCTTACTTTGCCTCTCAAGTAGCTGGGATGACAGGTGTGTGCTGCCACACCCAGCAACTGGGTATCTTTAACTCTGTGCTTTGCCAAGTGGGGGTACACACTAACACAGAGAGGTGGTTTACACAGAGAGTCCATTACCTTGACTCTGCGCTGCTGTCAGGTTCCAAGTCTGAGTGAATGTTAAGAAGAAGAGAGCCAGCAGGTAGATGGACATGTGTCTAAAAGAAAGGGAAGACTGGCTGGCAAATGGCCAGGAGCTGTGTGTGTGGGAGGAGCCCATGGAAACTCGATATGGGTTAAGGCCAGGCCCCTCTGCATCCACAGAAATTCTGCCAAGTAGCTGGTGCTTTCTGCATTCAAGATGTTTGTTGTTGATGAAGAGGAGAAAATCTTTCTGACATGTACAGGGTATTTTCTGAAGACACAAGTATTCAGTTAATGGCTTTCTAATTCTGGAGATACAGGAATATACTAAAGAAAGAAACCCCAGCGCCTGTAATCTCAGCACTTTGGGAGGCTGAGGTGGGCGGACCATGAGGTCAGGAGTTCAAGACCAGCCTGACCAATATGGTGAAACCCCGTCTCTACTAAAAATACAAAAATCAGCTGGGCGTGGTGGTGGGTTCCAGTAATCCCAACTACTCAGGAGGCTGAGGCAGAGAATTGCTTGAACCTGAGAGCTGCAGGTTGCAGTGAGCTGAGATGGTGCCACTGCACTCCAGCTCGGGTGATAGAGCAAGACTCTGTCTCAAAAAAAAAAAAAAAAACAGTAAAAGAAAGAAACCCCAGATAATGACAAATTATGTCTGTTTATTTCTTTGTTTTCTCACAGTTCCTCTTTTCTTTAGAAACAACAACAAAAAACTGTTGGTGAAAAGAGTCATGAACTTGACAGACTCGTTTTTTCATCATTACCTATGAAGAGCTCCTAAGTGCAACTCATTCTCCAAGGTAATCCTCAACATTTACACTCTGGTCTAATTGACTTCCTCCACGTGTTCATGATGAAAGAGAAAAGTGTATATGAACTTGTCACTTGGGAAATTAAAAGTGGAGTAAAGTTTCAAGTTTCAGGTGACCCCATGTGTTGCAGGCCAAAAGAATGAGGGTCATGATCAACTCAGTATACCAGTGGAGGCTATACAGCAAACTGTTCTCATAAATGCAGAAAGTTGGCAAACTGATAAACTGCATCTGCCGCCCAGAAGGAATGCTGAGGGTAGTCATACCACACGGGCAGTGTTTCTTGTGATTAGACACATCTGAAACCTGTTAGTACTGATGTGAACCTATGATCAATCAAGCAGCTGACCAATTGTTACCTCCTCCTCCCTGCTCCTTCGACCCAAATAAATACAAAGAGCTGTAGAAGCTCAGGGCAGCTGCCTTTGTTCACTAGAAGCAGGGAGCCCTCTCCTTGTTCCCCGGACCCCTTCTTTAAAAGTTTCTTTTGCCTTAAGTTTTCATTTCTGGTTCATACCCCCTTGTTCAGTCCCATAGTAACCACGGCAAACCATGTCACCTATGAGTGGGAGCGAGAGGGTTAGGACTCTCAAGCATGGTTTCCCAGGAATGATTTCACAGTCTTCAACTTCAGCATCTCTGCAAGAGAAAACGCTGCCTTTAATTTTTCTACAGCTGAAGTTTTACACTTGGCATATTACTTTTTAGTTCCTTTAGCATAAAACCCACACAGGTGACCTTGGTGACAAAACCCTCACAGTAGTCCCTCCTCTACCCTTGGAGGGGCTGCCATCTGCCTGAGCATTCTGTTTGGCCCCAAAGCCCTCATGCTTCTTTGCCCTTAACGATGAGGTTCCCTCTCTCTGACATTCTCTTTTCCTTTACCTTCCTGTGCAGGGCTCGTTGGCCCAGACACTGCACTCCAGACAGGAGTGCAGATTGATCCTGGGGTGCAGCCGGAACAGTGCACCCAGGGCAGGGTCGGATACCAGGAGAGGGCTGTGCTCACATAGCCCTGTGTCTGGCTCTCTGGGAGGATATTGGTTGTGCTGTGTCATTGATGTTCACGTACACCTCTGTCTTCTCTCACTGACCTGAGAGTCACTTGGTTTCAAGGACTATGTTTTATCTATCTTCAGGGTCCTGCTGCCTCACCTCATGCCTGGCACTCCTGGGTACTTGCTCTGTGTTTTATGAAGTCTCGGTTTGTGTGTGTTATGTGAGCTGTCTGCAGACAACGTGCTGCAATGCTGCTCCAGGGGCTCTCATGTGCAGTGGACATTGCAAAGGGCAGAGGGGATCATAACAGACCATACCCTCCCTGCCCCTCCCCTGCCCACTCCATCCATCCCAGTCTACAGCACAGATGGAGCCTCCTTATGCAGTATTCTCTTGTGATGTCCAAGCAGCTGTTGTATTAAACAGAGCTTTGATGTGCTTGTTATCAAAAATATTAGTTCCACAGACACTTAGTCTGGCAGCAGCAGCATCCCTCACCCTGCAAGGATAGAAAGAGAGAGGAAAAAACATGCATGGGGAAAAAAATCATCAGGGGGTTCATCTTGCCCCACACCCTTACCATAGGGTCCCACTCCTGCCAGTCTTTCTCTTGATGATTCGACTTCACTTCCCCTGAGGCTCCCAGGATTAAATGTTACATATCCCCAGGGTACTTCATGAGACTGGGAACAAATCTAGATGTGGACTTTTGCCTGCTTTTTAGGAGGCACTGCACTTTGCTCCCACCTCCACCTTCCTCCCACTGCTTCTTTACCCCTTCACTGTTCTCAGCATCCTCCCCAAGATAAATCATTCTGCTGGGTTCTGTGTCTGCCTATAGTATTAAGCAGGGCTGGCTGCACCCCACCCCCAAACCCCACCTCTGATGAAACAGCAACTCAAACACTGTGGGTCCAGCAACTGTGGGACTTTAAACTGGGCTTGAGGACAGTGGCCAGACATTTATGCCTACACAGAGACAGATGTGTATATATGCACATCTCTGCCATTGGCCCACCATTGGCTTCTTCCTGATTTTAACACAACTTTAAATTTAATTTAATTTTTGTTTTTTAAATGGGGTTTCACTCTGTCACCCAGGCTGAAATGCAGTGGTGTGGTCATGGTTCACTGTGCCCTCAACCCTCCAGATGCAGGCGATCCTCCCACCTTAGACTCCTGGGTAGCTGGGACCATAGGCGTGTGCCACCACGCCCAGCTAATTTTTGTTTTTTGTGTTTTTTTTTTTTTTTCTTTTTTCATAGAAATGGGATTTCACCATGTTGTCCAGGCTGGTCTCAAGCTCCTGGGTTCAAGTGATCCTCCCACCTTGATCTCACAAATTGCTGGGATTACAGGCATGAGCCACAGTGCCTGGACAACTTTGTTTTTGTTTTTAAAGAAACTGTAAAGAGGCCAAGGATTTAGGAAAAAGAAGCCCATTATCATCTTTGGAAATAACGTTTTGAGGGAAGCCCTTTGTATTTGAAAATGTGTCAGTAATAATCTTCACTAATTGAAGTGGGGAAGAAAGCTTTTAATTTCACGTTTGAACAGTTGGTTACACTGGTTCCCTCCATTCCTTTGCCGCCGTCTTTATTATGCATTTTGTTTGTTTTCTTTTTTTCACTTTTTAGTGGTAGAGTCTTCTTTAAAAATAAATTCTTAGGTAGAACCCAATACATAAGCAGGTAAGAAATGTAGTGTGAACTTGTGATTTCAATTTTATAACATTTATTTATTCTGAATTCTGTCAGTGAGAACACACATTAACATGTTGGTTTTCACGTTGGGTATTGACCGAAAAGGGGCCTGTGCAAGTGATATTTAATTACATTTTCCAAGTGTTGATTGAGAACCTGGAGGAGTTAGGAGGAATCAGACTGAAAAGCACTGGTCAGAAGTGACGTTACTGAATCCAGCCATGGAACTAATATGATCTGATGCTTAGAGGAAAAGATTATGCCTGGCACTGCCTGAAAGATACTCAGTGGCCCCTGTGTGATCCCAGCTGGCCCAGCCCTCCCTGCTCTTTGGCTTTCAGGCTGCTACCACCACTGGGGAACCTCAGCTCTGCTGCTGAATGAAGGAAAGCAGCAACAGCCACACTCTCTCTCCCAGGCTACCTTTGGGTCATTGTCAGGGACATTCCATGTGGCTGGATTTCTTCTGGCCCTTCATCCTTCTTGACACAACTGCTTTTGTAATTCCCATTTAAACCCTGGAATAGAAAACTAGGTGAATACTAATTAGTTTATTAGCCACAGCCTATTTGTAATGTGATTCCTGAGAATTTGCAAACAGCCCTAGAGCTTACACTGGGAAGTTTCTTGAGTTGACATCCTTGATCATAATGTTTTATTAGCAGGATATAATAAAACTATAAGTTCAGACTACCTCAGCATTTAACACTGATCTACCATAAAACTGCAGTTTGGAGAGGTGGATGTGTATAACACACCCCACCTTTAAAAAAAATAAACAAAGTGAAACATGCTGTTCTTTATCATTGTGACTTATCTCAGTTATGAAGAAATTCATTCTTACTTTCTTAAGAAAGAATGCAGTGTCTTAGTTCATTTTCTGTAACTTTTATCAGAATAGCTGAAACTGGGTAATTTATAAAGAACCTTTTCTTTATTTCTTACAGTCAGAGAGGCTGGGAAGTCCAAGGTAGAGGGGCTGCATCTAGTGAGAATCTTCTTGCTGTGGGGTACTCTTTTGCAGTGCCCCAAGGCATTTTGGGGCATCACATGGCTGGGGGGTTGAGTGTGCTCATGTGCTAGCTCATGTCTCCCTTCCTCTTTGAGAACTACCAGCCCACTCCTATGATGACCTGTTAATCCGCAAATGGGTTAATCTATTCATAAGGGCTTCTGCCTTTGCCATATAGCCTTGCCATTCAGTCACCTCTTAAAGGCTCCACCTCCCGATACTGCCACATTAGGGATTGCATTTCAATGTGAGTTTTGGAGGAAAAAAAGGTATTCAGACCATAGCACAGAGTTGTCCTTACTATGCACACTGATAGAGATGATCAGAAAATAAGATATTATATTGATAAACACGCATACAATGAACCACAAACACCCTCATTAATTCCCAACATATGAGTGTTTGAAAGATGTTTTCTTCCATTGTAATGTGCCTGGTTTTCTGAAGTCTGAGTATGACCTGAGCCAACCATGTGACTGCGTTAATCACTGATGTACAAAAATTAAAGAACACTCAATTTCACAGCATCATCTCTGAATGTGGGCACTTTCCTAGAATGTCGAGGAACATTTTGCAGTATACGTTCAATCTCCCTGAGTCTGACAGTGAACTGATATTAGATGGTTGTTCAAAACAGACTGCTCTCTCTCTTTGCTTTTCATCTTACTATCTTCATCTCATCTTTTTCTTTTACAATTGGTTTCCCGCTTTCTAAATAAATATTGCCATATCCCAGTAGCTTTAGGGCGATGCGCAGGATCATTTTGGCCTGTGTTCCTGAAGCTTCATTATCTAGTTTGAATAAACACGCAGTCTTCCAATTTCAGTAGGTGGTATTCAGGGCACCTGTTGGCTTGGCATAGTCATGGGTTTGAGTTGTGAAATATGGACACTTCCACGTGGGTATCAGCACAAGAGAAAAAGCACAGGACATTAGTGGTAGGAAAGAAAAAAGAAACGATACCTTTCCCCTAGATTCCAGTGCATTATTTTGGTTCCCTTCCACTGACTTATCCTCATATAAATGCAAGTGTTCACAGCTAGAAGCCTCGAAGATGCTTCCTGAATTCAAGCCCAGCATCTTCAGTCTGGGGTACAGAGTATGTGAGGAAGCTGCAGGATACACCCCAGCAGTTCTGTGTCATTAACAGTATTTCATACAGGAATAGCTTCTGAATTCACATTGTAAGCATCCACAGTGAATCTGAAACAAGCTTTCTGAGATTTCCCTTTCTAAGGTGATTTTGGGTGTGTGTGTTCTCACATCAGCGAAGCTAGGAAATCCAAGCTACGAGAGTTAATCTCTGTTCCAAAGCGGGTAAGCACCTTAATGTGTTCCAAGACTCTTGGTGCTTATTCTCCTGTTTAAAATGTCCACAGAAATATATATTACCCTTCGACAAAAAGTTACCAAAAGGTTAAAAGAAGGAAATGACAATATTCCTTTAAATGTGTTAGTGTTTCAAAGCCTTACTAAGAAATAGTAGAAGAAATACTACTAATACTACTTGCTAAGAAATATTAGTTGCTAATACTATGATACTTGCTAAGAAATGTTATTTTTTCATAGTCTTATCCTGAGAGGAGTAATGGGTTGACCATGTAGCCTTAAATCTTTATCCTTTGGACACCCTGGATTGTACCTTTAAAAATCAGACTTATTATCAAATAAATGTATTCAACCTAGATAAATTTAAAATGGGCATGGAAGCCATGAAATTACCAACTCTGAAGTATCTAAAGTTGAATCCTTTCCCATGACCTAAGATTCTCCGTCATTTAGTAATAAATGATTTCCCAGTGGTTCTCAAACTTGGCTGCACATTTGAATCACTGTAGATACTATTGTTATGCTTAGGCCACACCGCAGGCCAGTTAAATCATAATCTCCAGAAGTGGTCCAGTTATTAGTATATTTGGAACTCCTCAGACAATTCTAGCATGAGACCCACTGTATTCGAGCTTGAGACCCACTGTATTAGTCTGTTCTTGCATAGATATAAAGAAATAACCGAGGCTGGGTAATTTATAAGAAAAGAGATTTAATTGGCTCATGGTTCTGCAGGCTGTACAGGAAGCATGGTGCTGGCATCTGCTCAGCTTTTGGGGAGACCTCAGGAAACTTATACTCATGGTGGAAAGCAAAGAGGGAGTAGGCCTGTCACATGGCGAAAGCAGGAACAAGAGAGAGTGGGAGGGGGAGGTGCCACACACTTTTAAATGACCAGATGACACAGGAAGTCACTGTCGCAAAGACAGCACCAAGCCATGAGGGATCCACTCCCATGACTTGAACACTGCCCTCCAGACCTCACCATCAAGCATTGAGGATTAAAATTCAAGATGAGATTTAGGCAAGAACAAATATCCAAACTTATATTACCCATTCACTGGTAACTTTTCATGGATGGTAACAGAAATAGGAAAGAAATATGCAGTCAAATCTTAGAACCTTTTTCCCTTCTAGTATGTAGCTTTGGAATGTCTGTAGTCTGTATGACTTTTGGAAGGTGAGAATTGTTCATTCATTCAGTCAGTCATTCTTCCATAAACATTCCTTGAGTGTTGGCATGTGCGAAGCCCTAGATTTTCCACACTGAATTGGACCTAACTTATCTCTCCTTTGGTCTAAAGACCACCAAGCCTCAGCTGGACCTCTAGAACCATTCTAGACAAGAACAAATAAATCACTTGGGCATTTCTGTATTGGTCCAGGCATTGTGGATACTGATGTGGGAAAAGGAAAAGCAGGTCTTTTCTGTGTAAACAACTTCATGTCTCAAGCAATTCTGTTCTGTGTCCAGCTGACAAACTTGTCTGTGCAGATGAAGAACCTATTGACGCACAAGTTGTCACCAGGTTCTGTGTAGCAAGGACTATTCCAGACAACACTGAATATGGGCTTAGAATCAAACTTGATGGTTCTCATAGATACCTTAATGCACGTTGCCTCATTATAAGTTTAGATTCATTGATTGTTAGAGTTGGAAAAGACCTTGGAGACTTTCCGGTCTGGCTGGTTAATTTCTAGACAAGGAAACTGAGACCCAGGAAGGTGGTGTGGCCAGAACGTGGTCATAGGGTCAGAGACAGAACCGGCTCGTTGATGCCCCTCCTGTGGGACCATTACAGACTCTAGCTCTGCATCCCTACACCTATGAGTGCTGGCTATTCCCCCAGACCGGGTACCTGCATTGTACTAAGGAGGCCTGGGGTGCTCTTAAGAAAATACCTCAGGACCAGCCTGGGTAAGGTGGTGAAGTCCCGTCTCTGCAAAAAGATACTGAAGTTAGCTGGGTGTGGTGGCAAATGCCTGTGGTCCCAGCTACTTGGGAGACTGAGGTGGGAGGATCACTTGAGCCCAGGAGGCCGAGGTTTGCAGTGAACTGAAACCACACCACTGCCCTCCAGCCTGGGTGACAGAGAGACCCTCTCAAAGAGAAAACTGCCATTTGTGCACAAGGGGTTTTTATTGTCATTTGTTTGTTTATAAGGATTCAAGGAAAAATTCACTTCACAGCGAGTATCAACATGTAGTACTTAATCTTTAAAAAATAACAACAAAACTAGCTTACAGACTTAAGAGCTTAGTTGATTTAGGTATCATAGTCTTGGCTCCTTAGTTGCCCATTGAGTATAGCTCCATCTTCTGGCAGCAAAGAGAGGTGATCTGAAGCTTAGAATTTTGAATTCTGCTCATTTCCTGAAGCGGCCTATCATCTGTAACACAAGATCTCTAACTACTGAGTAATATGTTACATATGTGTGTGTGTATATATAACATATTTTTATATAAACACATGTATATACATGTGGATAGAGTAATAAAAAGATGACATATTTTGATGTTCATTTAACAAATGAAGAAATCAAATCAGAAGGTAATGACTCCTCCAAAGTCTTGCAGTTAGATGTGTCAGAGCTAAGATGCAAGACAATCTCCTGATTGCTTGTGCAGTTCCACTAATCAGCATGTATTTCTTTTTGTGTGCACCTTTATGGATATATTTTGGTGAACTTGGTGTTAATGATTTTGATCAAGAACTTTTTAAAAGCACCTTTCTGGCCAGGCACAGTGGCTCACGCCTGTAATCCCGGCACTTTGGGAGGCTGAGGCAGGCTGATCACGAGGTCAAGAGATTGAGACCATCCTGGCCAACATGGTGAAACCCCATCTCTACCAAAAATACAAAACCTGGGTGACAGAATGAGACTCTGTCTCAAAAAAAAAACAAAGAACTAGGGTGGACCAGAGGAAAGGTGATGGGTGCTGCGAGCTGTGAGCAAAGGGTTCTCAGTGGAGGTGGTAGAGAACTGAGTCTTAAAGAATGAGTGGTTTCATAAGAAGATAGGAGAGTGATGAGCACACTCAGAGAAGAAGGTGTGCACAACTGGGTAGGGCAGGATGTGAGAGAGCTGCCTGGGTTCAGTAAAATATTGGGGTGGGACAGAGGCAGAAGATGATGTGAGGTGGGCAAGTAAAGACCAAGTGATAGAGGAGAGGGGTAGGGAAGTGCTGGGAAGGGAAGGGCATGGTCAGTGCCTAGGGCTCCACCCCCACGTCTGTGCCCACGAAACTAGGTGAGGACAGGTATTTCTGTTTTTGCGCCCAAGTGTTGTGGTGGCCAAGACCACCCTGGCCCACCATGTCCCCATCCTGTGGCTATAAAAACTCTTAAGACTCCAGTGGGCATGCACACAAGTGGCTGGACATCGAGAGCAATGCACCAGCAGACACACAGGCACCAGAAGATGCCATCAGGCCATCGACCGGCAGAACGATACGGAGTTTGGCTAGGGCAGTCAGGGGAGAGCCCAGCTGCTGGGCAGCATGACTACAGGAGAAAACCACTTTCCCACTCCATCCCCCTTCTGCCCTCCCCATCCACCTCACCGAGAGCTACCACTCCATAAAAAAAACTTTGCACTCATTCTCCAAGCCTACGTGTGATCTGGTTTTTCCAGTACACCAAGGCAGGAACCCCAGGATACAGAAAGCCCTCTGTCCTTGTGATAAGGCAGAGGGTCTAATAGAGCTGATTAACACATGCCGCTTACAGATGACAAAACTAAAAGAGCACCCTGTAGCACACGCCCACGGGGGCTTGTGGAGCGGTAAGCATTCACCCCTGGATTCTGCTATGCGGTCGGAGACCCACAACCTGCCCATCTGCATGCTCCCCTAGGGGTATCCACAGCTGGCACTGAGGAAGGGAGCCACTCCCCCTGTCGCACGCCCTGCGAGTGGGATAGGGGAACCTTTCCCATTTCACAAGTAACAAGTGACTTATAAGCCATGCCGTTGTTCGAACTTTCTCCTATACTACAGGGAGCAGGTGGATTTCAACCTAAGAAGTTTTATCAGCTCTATATTTTGGAGAGATCACTCAGGAGACAGCATGGGAAATGGATAGGAAGAGACTGAGACCAGAGGGAGTTGAGGAGAACAATTAAGTGGTTATAAATTGTGAATGATCGTCTGTGAGATAGGAATAATAATGCCTACTTTATAAGGCTGTTGCAGAATGGAATAACACCTGCGAATGTACATGTTTATTAAAATGAAAAGTATTACTTTTAATACCATCTGGCCAATATTTCAGTGCTGTCACTGTTCTTGTGACTGACAATGTCCCAGTTTTCTCAGCATTATTTCCCACACTGCTTATAATGTGAGAAAACAAGAATTTGACCCTAGTAAGGAGGAAATGATTTTTTTTCAATTTCAAAAAAACATAAGTGTTTACTTAGACAAACAGGAGTGTTTGCCAAGACCCCACAATATCCTTCAGATACTTTTGAGGCAATTCCATGCCAGGGAACCACAGCCTCTCTTTTTGTGTGAATAAAATTTCAACTTTCTGGGCTGCTTAGAGTGACAGTGGTGGGTGGTGAAAGACTTGGTCCTCTCTGGCGTTTGCCTGTGGAGAGAGGTCTTTCACAGACTAGACTGCGAACCCGGAAGTGCCTGAAAAACGGACCGGAAGCTGATTGCGGCACATTGAGGTAAATTCCTCCTTGCACATTGCAGGGCAATCGATGCCTCGCTATCCCCACCTCATCCTGTCTTATAATCAGTTTCACTCTTGTCTCTCCCTTCCGATTATATTTTCTTCCATCCCTTGTCTTCATCTGGTGTCCATAATGTAGGTGGGTCAATGCCCATTACTAGAGAATAGCAATACCAAGGAAAGGGATTTTGTGATCTTTTCCTTCCTCTGAATACCTCATACTTGCTGCCATGGATGCCCTGGAGCTCAGTAAAATGATGGAATGGAAAAAGTGAGGAATGCTGAACTTTTTTTCTCCTCTCCTCTTTTGTGGTTTTCTTTTTCTTTTTTTTTTAAGTTTTCCACATTTGCCATGGAGTTAAAATTGTAGATCCTTGAACTGGAGAACATGAGGGTGGAGGGGAAGACGTTACTCTCACTCCGCAGAAGCACATGTAGTCAGTAGCAGGCTGACCCTTTGGGTCCTGATGTTCCCTCACAAAGCTTGGGGGCTTTGTAACAGGGTCTACTTGTACATTTGGTATCAGTTATTTTTTATGCATGAATTAATTTTTTTTTTTTTTTTTTTTTTTTTTTTTTTTTGAGACGGAGTCTTGCTCTGTCGCCCAGGCTGGAGTGCAGTGGCCGGATCTCAGCTCACTGCAAGCTCCGCCTCCCGGGTTCACGCCATTCTCCTGCCTCAGCCTCCCGAGTAGCTGGGACTACAGGCGCCCGCCACCTCGCCCGGCTAGTTTTTTGTATTTTTAGTAGAGACGGGGTTTCACCGTGTTAGCCAGGATGGTCTCGATCTCCATGAATTAATTTTAAAATGTTTTCTTGGCTTTTTCTGGAGTTTTCTTGCTTGGCTGTCAGTTACTGTATGGGCAGAAGTCTGCTTCAATGCCCATGTGCTGTTTTCCTACTCAACTTTACTCTCTCTGCCTGGACCCACTTCCCTCTATCCACTTCTGTGCATTATTGGAGATTATGGGGCTTTTATATAGGTTGCCATATAAACCATTTACCCTTTGTATATAGATGTGTCAGCTCATGCTTACTTTGGGCCTGGTAAATAAGTGATGAAAATTAACTTGAGGTTCTTTTCATCACCAGAAGTTGCTTTCAGTGACATCATTATGGCTTTGAATTATGTGCATTTCAGGACAGTTTGCTGTTTGAGAGTGAACATCCCTTATGTATGAAGATCCTCTTGACCATGCTTTGGAAAGAATGAGCATTGACCTGCTGGGATTTTGCTATGCAAGTTGACAGAATCTCCATTCTCCATTTGCCTGTAACTAACATCTCTGCCTCTTTTCTCTGTTCACTTGATTCTCTTTTTTGGTAACACTAGCAGATATGAGCTGAGGAGAGGCTCCTTCTTATTATTTCTGCACTTCTCCCTATTTCTTCTGCTTTTCAACATCTCTTTTTCTGATTCAGTTTGACCTACTAGAATTTCGTCTGTTAGGATGTTTACAACCGAGTATCTTGAGCACATCCACTGGATTCAAGATAATTCAGGAAATCTCGGCACCCACAGAAGTGGATATTATATTGTTAATGATGGCATATTAATACTTTGACTTTAGATGTTATAATTTTATAGAAATAACAATATGAGCTCTTGGATATTCTCATAACTTAGTGAAGTTATAGCATAATTGCTTTAACATGGGCTTGGGAGTGAGAATAGACTTAGATTGAATCTCAGCAATGACAATTGTGAGTTCTATAACCTTGGAATACTTAGGCTGTTTAGGATCTTAGTCTCCTTCCTCATTTCCTCCTCTTTTAAAAATTGAGAAAATAATATCAACTTCATAGGCTTGTTGTTAATAATAAATGAAATAATTAAAAATAATACAGTCTTACATAATTAACAATAAATGGTATAATAAAACAGTGATGTAAGCAAGGCCTAAAAAATTATAAAATTAGCTCATTACTAGATTTAGATTTGTGACATCCCAGGGAATAGAGGAAATTGCTCTTAATCACAGAAGACTCAAAGCTGAAATGTTTGAGAAAAGAATGTAAGAGAGGTTGTCAAAATTCTCAAACATATAAAGAAGATGAGGTTTAAAGACTGGAAAGCTTGACTTCAATGCACAACTAAATTCTGGAACAGAAAATTAAGCAGAAGGTTTGTGATCATTTTATAAAGACTATAGTGGTTGCTATGAGCTAACATGGGTTTACTAAGAACAAATCTTCCCAAACATCCAATTTCCCTTTTAAATAGTATTATGTGGTGTGTAGAGCTGAGGAATTCTACTTCTGCAAAGCATCTAATTGTCTCCTTACGGATGGGATGGTAAAACACAGGCAAGATGATAGTACTGCTAGGTTTGCAGCTAGACAGCAATCGAAGCCAGCTGATTAATGTCATGGTTGTCTTGATGGGGGTCTCTGGTGGAATACCATGGAGCTCTGACATGTAACCTTCCATTTAAAATTTTAATTAGGAATTTGAATGAAGGCACATGGGATGGATATGTACCAAATACACAGATGGCCTGAAGTTGGGAGGGATAATAAGAGCAATAGATGAGTCAATCAGCATTCAGAACGCTGCTGATCATCTGAAATGCTGCATGGAATCCAGAATGATTGGATTTAATGAAGCTAAAGGTGAAGACATTAAGCTCTCACAATATCAACCCGAGTAGGAAAGGAGATTGTGTTTGCTAGAAGTTCAAATTAAAATGATCTGGTGATTTAATTGGCCCTAAACTGGATGTTCAGTAATTAACTATGTGCCATGCTCTTTGTTTGGCACTGGGGTGACAGTAGTGAAACAGTCAAAAGTCCCTACCTACCTGGAGTTTATATTCTCTGTGTGCCAGTGGTTATGCAGTGGTTCAAAACTACAACAATGAACTTGTTAGGTTTTATTGGTAGAAGTGTAATATCCAGCTCATGATGGTTACTAGTTCTACTTTACTCTTTAATACCATATTCATGATACTGTATTTTTCCCGGGGATCAGTATTTCCAGATCTGAATGCTAGAGCCTGGACAAATGAGTGACGATAGAGTAATGAGAAGAATATAAACCATATTGTAGGAAGATTGGTCAGCGATGAGAAGACTAAGCAGAGGCATTATGTCCCTCAAATCCGTGCAGGAAGAAGGTGGAAGCTAGTTCTCTGTTGGTCCTAGGAGTCATTACTAATGACCAGGAAGCTGATCTGGTAAACGTGAGACAGACTGCCTGAGAAGTGTTCTAGCTCCAGCCTCTGCATGAGCACCAGGAGGACTGAGACTGCCTCTCTTATGTCTCGCTCTCCACCAAATTCAGAGTACCTAGGACTGTGCCTGGTACATGGCAGGCGCCCAACAGATATTTGTTGAATGAATGATGAAAAGAGGGAATTTAGTATGAAGTGAGCCTTTGCATGGAATAGATCCTCGGTTAGTGTTTGTGCCATAGTCCTAAATGCATAGAGAGTCATATGACATTTTTTGAAAATAACTCATGCACTAACATAATGTTAAAATTTTACGTTCAGCTTTTGCATATTGTAAGGAATGTGAGGGTGGAAAAAGTACCTGAGAACAGATGTGGGAGGCCAGAATTATTTTTTTACTGTGTTTGAACAGCTCCAAGTTAATTAAACCACTTTTCTTAAGTGACATTAAGAGGCCATTTTAGGATTTATTTGAAATTTCTCAAGTATACTTACTCAAACATTACTCATTCCAGCGCAACTTTCATCATCTTCTTGAGGCCTTCTCCATAATTCTGACCCATTCAGGGCTCCACTTTCTCTGAACTTAAAGGGAATTCTATAGAATTTAGCATTTGATTCTTTTCTAATTTCTTCCTGAGTTTCTCTGCCTAGATGATAAGCTTCTTGATAGTGAAACTTTGTTTTTATTTTTATTATCTTCTTCCAGACACATAGCAGAAACTCGGTACATGACAATTGCTTGATTGCTTGATTGGTTGATGGAGAAATATTAATAGTTAAGATGTCTTTCCAGCCACTGTGAGACTGCTATTTGGGATTGTTCCTGCTGTGTGTAATATTTCTCTGGAATGCTCCAATGGATTAAAACCAGTTTCCAGTTAGCACTCATATAAGATACATTAGCCTAAATAGGCCTTAATTTCTCTATCCCATGTATCAAAGGAGGGCACTGTAGTCCTAATTTATTGGGGTCCACCACATTGGCTAGGCAATTGCTTTGTACAGAGTTGATTCTTTGCATATAGTCGGATCTGAATTAATGACTGAACTCTAGGATTCAGACAGCCTTCTTGACTCAACCTCCAAGGCAAACTGGGCTGCAGGTGCCAATCTCGAAACCCAGTTTAGAGATTGAGTGATTTATGTAAGCAGAGTGATTGGATTTAGCACATGAAAATACAGCTTGCCCAGTTACATCTGAATTTCAGATAAACAACCATGCAATACTTTGGACGTACTTAAACTAAAAAAGTATTCACCATGTTGCTACAATTCAGATGTAACTGTGTGCCCTGCATTTTCTCTGGCCAGTCTTCATATAATCCCATTCCTCCTATTTCCCCAGAACTCTAGGCTCTTAATTAACTCTCAAATGAACTTTACTAAAAGAAAATATTTATGACCATGTGATTGATTCCAATGGCAAATTAAAACAATTTTTCCAAAAAAGGAAAATCTATATGATGTCTCCTTTTTGTGGCCATGTTCTTCAGGTATGTCCAAGAATGTTAATGCCATGATTTGTAGGATCTTAGTAGTCTCAAGTTAAGCTCTCTTGGTTTCCTTGGTGGCATAGCTTATTTGGTTCATATGCTATATGGCTGATATTATGTTGTTCAGGCTGTGTAGAAAACATGGCGACTGACAAATAATTACACTCTATTCTTTGGAATCAGGTGGACTATGAATTTAGCATAATGTATTGTTTTAGCTCCTGGAAAACAACTGCATTAACTACTATGAGCTGTAGAATTTAAAGGAAAGACTTACCATCTGTTAATTATCTTGTTCTCTTTCATCTCAAAAAGAAGATAATATTCTTGTTTGTTTTCCACCTTATAAACGTCTTGTGGGGAAGACATCACACATTTAGGAAAATGGTTTCCATTTTTCCTAACCAAATAAGATTTCTTGCTATTTAGTGGCAACAACTTTTCAGTATCATTCATTCATTCAACAAGCATTTATTAAGCAGATCTATGCGAGGCACTAGGAGCAAATAAAATGAATAATGTAGTTCTTGATTTCAAGAGGTTCAAAAGAATCTGCATGTTATGTGCTTGTCTTTAAATGTTTCAGCAGTAATTTCAAGGAGAGGCTTATAGTGAGAGCTGATTATTTCTTTGAGTAATGAAATAATTTTTTCTCTCAAATGCTGTAAATAATATCAGTTCTTACATTCTGAGCAGAAATTGCTCTTAATGGAGAGTGCCAAGGACTCGAATTTGGCTCTTTCCTTCTGCCCTGGTTCTTTAGTTAGAACTTGGTTATTCAGAGTGCGGTCTGCAGATCAGCAGCACCAATATCTCCTAGGAGCTTGTTGGAAATGCAGCTGCCCAGGTCCCAGCCAAACCCGCTGATTCAGGACCTGCAGAGTAGCCAGATCCCCAGGCAGTTCATTTGCACGTTGTAGTTTGAGCAGTACTTGTCTAATATAGTGTTTCTCAAGCTCTAGTTTGCATGTGTAGATTATCTGAGCATCTTATTAAAATACTGATTTCTGGCCTCTGCCCTCAACTTGTATACTCTGTGTTGTCATGCGGCCTGAGAATTTGCATTTCTACTAAGCTCTTTGGAGATGCTGGTGCTGCCTGTTTGAGAACCACACTTTGACTAGCATTGATCTAGTTTGCTTGGGAAGCTGAAGTGACATTGGTAGTGTGGTGGGGTGGGGGGACATGAACCACAGTGAAGGAGTTAGGCTGTTTTTTTTTTTTTTTTTTTTTCTTACACTGGATGCATGAACATGCCAGAGAAACTGTTCCCTGGAACATATATATTCTCCAGTGTCCCACCAGGTCTTCCTGCTCCCTGGAACATATGCCTGTCATGGGGGACAGGTTTTCATATAATTAAATGGTCAGGCATGTCTTTGATGGCCACTAGGAGAAAACAGAAGAGGCAACAATTCCGCCCAGCAGCCCAGCCGTCTGAGTTGGACCCTGCAAGGTAATAGGATGTGCGCAGGTATGGCTTATTTCTGGAATTCATGTGAATCAGCAATAGTTAATCCACTATTGCTAAATTGTAAGGTATTGAGTGTTGTGGGAAGTCAGGGACCCCAAACGAAGGGACCAACTGAAGCCATGGTGGAAGAACATAAATAGTGAAGATTTCATTGACATTTATCCCTTCCCCAATCAATACTTTTGTGATTTCCTATGCCTGTCTTTAATCTCTTAATCCCGTCATCTTCATAAGTTTAGGATGAATGTCACCTCAGGACCCTGTGATGATTGCATTAACTGCACAAATTGTTTGTAGAGCATGTGTGTTTGAACAATATGAAATCCTTAAGAAAAGGATAACAGTGATTTTCAGGGAACAAGGGAGATAACCTTAAAAGTCTGGCTGTCTGGAGGCCAGGCAGAACAGAGCCATATTTCTCTTATTACTGAAAACAGGTAAGATAAATATCACTGAATTCTTTCCCCAGTAAGGAATATTAACAATTAATAGCCCTGGGAAAAGAATGCATTCCCAGAGGAGGCCTCTGAGATGGCCGTTCTGGGGGTGTCTGCCTTATGCAGATGTAAATAGGGATGAAACACACCTTAATCTCCTGCAGTGCCCACAAGCTTGCTAGGATTAGGAAATTCCAGGCTGGTGAATTCTAGCCAGACTGGTTCTCTGCTCTTGAACCCTGACAATGCATGCACAGTGGGGACATGGAAGTTCATTAGTGATTCTAGTTTCACCCTGACCTTGTGATCTTGCCATGACCTCCTGCCTTGTGATCTTTTGTTGCCCTTAAAGCATGTGATCTCTGTGACCCACACTCTATTCGTGCACTCCCTCCCCTTTGAAAATTGCTAATAAAAACTTGCTAGTTTTATGGCTCAGGGGGCATCACAGAACCTGCTGACATGTGATGTCTCCCCTGGACACCCAGGTTTAAAATTTCTCTCTTTTGTACTCTTTCTCTTTATTTCTCAGACCAGCTGACACTTAGGGAAAATAGAAAAGGACCCATGTTGAATATCGGGGGTGGGTTTCCCTGATAATTGAGCCTTAGGAAGGAAGAGGACTGGAGATCAGGGAAGGACTATTAGGAAATGGGTCTGGGAAAAGTTTGGGGATAAGATTGTGAACTTCAAAATGTTTTTGTTCAGTTTGGATTATGTTTTATAATGTTTTGCTACAATTCTGTCTGTCTTGAAAAAGTTTCCTATCAAATTGTACCTACTATTTCATGTGTCTATTTTTTTCAGGATTAAGCATGAAAATATTGTTGCCCTGGAAGACACTTATGAAAGCCCAAATCACTTGTACTTGGCCATGCAGCTGTAAGTACCTTGTTTGACTGATGAGTTTTGAACCAACTTACAAACTCCAGTGTCTAAAGGGGCTAGATGGGAAAAGGAATGATTGTAGTGGGCCAGATAAGGCAGTAGGGAGCAGGGAGGCCTGTGGGATACTAGAGAAGCCTGTATCCAACTAATGACAGTTGACTGCACACAAGAGTCTACAGGTCTCACTTAAACCAGCCTGCAGCTGCTGGGCTGGACTGACAACCTAGAGTCTCAACAGTGAATCTGATGTTCCTGCTGCAGGGTGTCTGTATTGCTTTCTAGTATGCTAGGGCCAAATGTGACTACCTGAAGAAACTTCAGTTTTGCTCCTGTCTCTAGGAGAAACTCGCACCCTTGTCTTCCTTTCCAGGGGTGCTGGGGGAGGAAAGCAGATGGTAACTGTGTGCACCCGTCCCTTCCTTTGTACTCTTCCTTTGACAGATAAGAGCACATGTGATTGAAATGAGAATTCGTGCCAGACATAAGAGGAGTATAATCGGCATCAGATCATGACATTATCTCCTTAATTAGGTTATTTTTGCTTTTCACTAGCACTGGAGATTACCACACGAGGGAAGAAATCAGAAAGCCAGATATTTGAATAAAGCCTTTACTTGAACATGTATTTTTAAAAATTTAAGCTGAAATTAGCCTGCCTGCATAAATGCTTTACTCTAAGTGATATGATTCCTAGGAATATCCCAGGGAGGCTATCCATGCCAGAAGCATACGTATGATTTCTCTCTGTCAAATGGCAATTCTAGCTGGTGACTAGCAGTTTTAGTAGAATTAACTGATAGAAACGCTGTTGGAATATTATGCTTTAACCATCACCTGAATAAATAAATGCCAGAGCATCATATTATTAAGTTGAACGACTGAGGAGATTTCTGTTGGAGATCAGAATATAGACTTAATTTCATGATGTTTTAATGATTTTCAGACTTTGCATTGTCAAGGGTATGTAGAATTGATGATTAGACTAACAATTTATTTTCCAGGGATTCTTCTTTTCCTTATGAACATTTAAACAACATATTAACTTGGGATCACATTAGGATTCAAATAAGTGTTCATTAATGCATTTAGTTAACTTTTCATTATCTTCAAAAAAATTTTTTATGTTATGATATTTCTGTATAAATATTTTAAAGCTATCCATGCCAGAAGCATATGTATGATTTCTCTTTGTCAAATGGCAGTTCTAGCTGGTGACTAGCAGTTTTTGAGATTTGTATTCTATAGTCAGCCATGATATAAGTTAAAGAAGTTTTTTGACTGCTTGGTTCCATGTTAACTCTCGAGTTACCTAACAGTTACCTCAAGTTTTCTAAGTTCCTTTTTCTTCTGTTTGTGTTACAATTTGCCATGTTTCTGGTTTTTCCTAGAGATCACTACTCAGATGGCCACGGTGGCTTACCCCTGTAGTTCCAGCACTTTGGGAGGCCGAGGCGGGTGGGTCACCTGAGGTTGGGAATTCGAGACCAGCCTGACCAACATGGAGAAACCCCTGTACTAAAAATAAAACATTAGCTTGGCATGGTAGCACATGCCTGTAATCCCAGCTATTTGGGAGGCTGAGGCAGGAGAATTAGTTGAACTCAGGAGGTGGAGGTTGCAGTGAGCAGAGATCACACCGTTGCACTCCAGCCTGGGATTATGAGATTTCACTGACAAGCAAAGACCCTGCAAAATGTTAGCCATGTATTTAAATGTGTGCTTTTTTTATTGGTAATGTAAAAACTACTAATACTCAAATCCAAACCTATATGGATCTACTTGTTTAAGTTTTGTGTTTATGGAACTATAACCAAATATCAGCTAAAGCACCCTAAACGTGTAAATCTCAGCTGTGCCTCTTACCTAGCTGGGTGAATTGGGCCAAATAACTGGGCTTCTCTGAGTATCAGTTTCCACAATGGCAAAATGGGGATAATAATATTTTCATTAGAGGATTATAGTGAGTGGTGAAGGAGGAAAGTGTAGGAAGTAATCTTACAATAGTAGGTCTTTAGTACATGTAGTTTCTCTATGAATATCTATATCATTTCATCACTATATCTCTACAGATGGTCTTTAATTTTATGAGGTTCAAGTAGATTTAGTTTTGCCTTTCTATGCAACTTGGGGTTGTATACTACCAACAAAAGTCACAGCAAAGTGGGTTGGCATGAAAACATAAAAATGTCTGGAACAAAACCAACCTCAGAACAAAGACTGGAAGTCATAAGAGGATACCACTATCCCCGCCCCTCCCTGAGCTTTTCTGTCAAGGAATTCCTTCAAATTTTTTGTTATTAAATAAACCTCATTGGCCCAGTGTAGTGGCTTATTCTAGTAATCCCCGCACATTGGGAGGCCAAGACAGGTAGATCATTTGAAGTCAGGAGTTCAAGACAAGCCTGGTCAACATGGTGAAACTGTGTCTCTACTAAAAATTTAAAAATTAGCCAGGTGTGGTGGTGGGCACCTGTCACAGCTATTCAAGAGGCTGAGGCAGGATAATTGCTTGAGCTCAGGAGGCAGAGGTTGCAATGAGCCAAGATCGTGCCATTGTACTCCAGCCTGGATGACAGGGCAAAACTCCATCTCAAAACAAAAAACAAACGAACAAACAAAACCACTTCATTAATATGGACCACACTTATTAAGAATTTTTAGTAATTCAGAGAGGAATCAGGGTGGGATTAACCACTGGGGGACATTGTATGAGATTTGTCAGGCAAATTAATCACAAAATCCAGTTTAGAGGTAATAAATGTTTGAATTACCTAAGGAAAAAATCTATGCAGAGTAGTATGCAGTTCAGATGCTCTATTTACACAAAAAATTAGATATGCTAATTTTAAAAATGTTAAATTGTATTGATTCCTTTTTTATTGATTCTCATTACTTTATAAAAATCAACTTTATTGTGCCCTAGTCCTAAATTACATACAAGATAATGTATCCATTTAAATGGACAATTCAGTGATGAACATGAGAGAATCATGCCCATAAAACTGTCATCACAGTCAAGAGACAGAAAATTTCCAAACCACTCAAGACTCCTTGGGCCCCTTTGAAATCTTCTCTTCCTCATTCATGACCCTAGTCAACCAGTGACCTACTTTACTTACTAGAGATTATTTTATATTTTATAAAATATATAAATTGACTCATATAGTATGTACCCTTTTGTGTCTGGTTTATTTCACTCATCATTATTTTGACATTCATCCATGTAACATGTCTCAGTGGTTCGTTCCATTTTATTGCTGAGTAGTATTCCATTGTTGTGGATATTCCACATGTTTTAAACTTTTGTATTAATAGACATGTGGGTGATTTCCAGTTTGAGGTCTCTAATGAATGAAGTTGCTGTGGACATTCATGTACAGGTCTTCATGTGCCTGTATGTTTGAGTAAAGTCCTAGGAGTGAAATGAGTGGGTCATACGGTAGATATTGTGTTCAACTTTTTAGTAAACTGCCTGAGAGTTTTCCAAAGTGGTTGTACCATTTTAGGTTTTTTGGTCAGCAGTATGTCAGTTCCTGTTGCTCTGTATTCTTGCTAGCCATTGAGATTTTAACTTTTAGCCATTCGAATGGCCATATAGTGATATCGCAGGGTGGCTTTAATTTGCATTTCTTGATGATGAGTCACGTTGATCATCTCTTTATGCCCTGATTGGGCACTTGTATATCTTCTTTTATAAAGTGTCTGTTCAAATCTTTTGCTCAATCTTCATTATTTATCATCACATTATTGGGTTGCAGGTGTTCTTTATATATAATCCATACTTTGTCAGATACCGATGACATGAATATTTTCTTCCATTTTGTAACATGCTTTGTTGCTTTTTAAAATGGTGCCTTTTAATAAATATATTGCAATATAATTTACAACACCATTCATCCCTAAGATGTACAATGAATTTTTTTTTTTTTTTTTGGAATGGAGTCCTGCTCTGTCACCCAGGCTGAAGTGCAATGGCACAATATCAGCTCACTGCAAGCTCACCTCTAGGGTTCAAAATGAGTATTTGCAACCAGCTTAATCAAAAGAAAGGATTGCCTCTGTGAGGTGAATCCACACGTCACAAAGCTTTTTCACAAAGAGCTTCTTTCTACTTTTTATCGTAAGATATTCAGTTTTCCCTACAGTCCTCAATGGGCTCCAAAATGTCCCATCCCAGATTCCCAGATTCTGCAAAAAGAGTGTTTCCAACCTGCTGAATCAAAAGAAAGGTTTAATTCTGTGAAATGAATCCACACATCACAAAGCAGTTTCACAGCGAACTTCATTCTAGATTTTATCATAAGATATTTGGTATTTCCCTACAGATCACAATGGACTCCAAAATGTCCCTTTGCAGATTCTACAAAAACAGTGCCTCCAACCTGCCAAATCAAAAAGAAAAAAAAGGTTTGATCCTGTGAGATGAATTGACACATTGCAAAACAGTTTCAAAGATAGCTTCCTTCTAGTTTTTATCACATGATATTCAGTTTTTCCCTATAGGCCACAATGGGCTTAGAAATGTCCCTTAACAGATTCTACAATAAGAGTGTTTCCAACTTGCTGAATCAAAAGAAATGCTTAACTCCATGAGATGAATCCACACATCTCAAAGCAGTTTCACAGAGAGCTTCTTTCTACTTTTTATCACGGGATATTCAGTTTTTCACCATTGGTCTCAATGTGCTATGAAACATCCCTTCGTAGATTCCACAAAAAGAGTATTTCTAAACTGTTGAATCAAAAGACAAGTTTAACTCTGTGAGATGAGTTCACACATTGCAAAGCAGTTTCACAAATAGCTTCTTTCTAGTTTTTATTTGGTTTTGCACCATTAGTCTCAATGGACTCCAAAATGTCCCTTTGTACTTTCCACAAAAAGAGGGTTTCCTACCTGCTGAACCAAAAAAGGTGTAACTCAGTGAGATGAATCCAAACATCATGAACCAGTTCAACAGATAGCTGCTTTCTAGTTTGTATTGCAGGATATTAAGTTTTTCACCATTGGCCTCAATGGGACATGAAATGTCCCTTCATAGATTCCACAAAAGAGTTTCCAACCTGCTGAATCAAAAGAAAGATTTAACTCTGTGAGATGAACCCACACATTGCAAAGTAGTTTCACAGATAGCTGCTTTCTAGTTTTTATCATGGGATATTCAGTTTGTTACCATTGGCCTCAGTGGGCTTCAAAGCATCCCTTCATGGTTAACACAAAAAGAGTGTTTCCAACCTGCTGAATCAAATGAAAGATTTAACACCCTGAGATGAATCCACACATGGCAAAGCAGTTTCACAGATACTGTCTTTCTAGGTTATATCATGGGATATCCAGTTTTTCCCTATAGGACTCAATGCACCAAAATGTAACTTTCTAGATTCCACGAAAAGAGTGTTTCCAACTGTTTAATCAAAAGAAAGTATCAATTCTGTGAGATGAAGCCACACTTTGCAAAGCAGTTTCACAGATAGCTTCATTCCAGTTTTTATCACGGGATATTTGTTTTGTGTTTTTTTTCTTAGGCCTCAAAGGGTTCCAAAATGTGTCTTCATAGATTCCACAAAAAGTGTTTCCAACCTGCTGAATGAAAAGAAGGTTTAACTCCTAGGAGGAATCCACAAATTCCAAAGCAGTTTCACAGATAGATTGCTTCTAGTTTTTTTGTGAGATATTCGTTTTTTTTCCTGTAGGTGTAAATGAACTCCCTACTGTCTTTTTGTAGATTCCACAGAAGGAGTGGTTCTAACACACTTAATCAAAAGAAAGTTTAAACTCTGTGAGATGACTCCACACATCACTAAATGGTTCAACAGATAGCTTCTTGCTAGTTTTTATCGTGAGATATTTGGTTTTTCACCATTGGCCTCAATGGGCTCTGAAATGTCCCTTAGTAGATTCCACAAAAACAGTGTTTTCAATGTTCTGAGTCAAAAGAAAGGTTTAACTCTGTGAGATGAATCCACACATCACAAAGCAGTTTCACAGAGAGCCTCTTTCTAGTTGTTATCATGCAATATTCAATTTTTCACCATAGGCCTCAATGGGCTCCGAAATGTCCCTTCATAGTTTCCACAAAAAGTGTGTTTCCAACCTCCTGAATCAAAAGAAAGGTTTAGCTCTGTGAGATGAATCTGCACATCACAAAGCAGTTTCACAGATAGCATCTTTCTAGTTTTAACTGGGGATATTTGGTTTTTCACCCACAGATAGCTTCTTCTTAGTTTTATTGTGGGATAATCTGTTTTTGACCATTGGCCACAATGAGCTCAGAAATGTCCCTTTGTGGTTTCCACAAAAAGTGTGTTTCCAAGCTGCTAAATAAACAAAGAAAAAAAACTTGTAACTCAGTGAGATAAATCCACACATTGCAAAGCAATTTTACAGATAGCTTCTTTCTAGTTTGTATCACGGGATATTCTGTTCTCCATCAATGGCCACGATGGGCTCTGAAATGTCCCTTTGTAGATTCCACAAAAAGAGTGTTTCCAACCTGCTGAATCAAAAGAAAGATTTAACTGTGTGAGATGAATCCACACATGGCAAAGCAGTTTCACTGATATCTTCTATCTAGTTTTTATGATGGAATATTTGGTTTTTCACGATAGTCCACAATGGGCTCTGAAATGTCCCTTCATAGATTCCACAGAAAGAGAGCTTCTGACCTGCCGAATCAAAAGAAAGGTTTAACTCCTTGAGATGAATCCACACATTGCAAAGCAGTTTCACAGTTACCTACTTTCTAGTTTTTTTTCACAGGATATTCGGTTTTTCCTCATAGGCCTTAATGTGCATTGAAATGTCCCTTTGTAGATTCCACGAGAAGAGTGTTTCCAACCTTCTGAATCAAAAGAAAGTTTTAACTCTGAGATGAATCCACACATCAGACAGCAATTTCACAGATAGATTGTTTCTAGTTTTTATCGTAGGATATTTGGTTTCTTCCTGTAAGCCTCAATGACTCCATACTGTCCCTTCCTAGATTCCACAAAAGGGGTGTTTCTAACCTGCTGAATCAAAAGAAAGGTTTAACTTTGTGAGATGAATCCACACATCACTAAGCAGTTTCACAGGTAGCTTTTTTCTAGTTTTTATCATGGGATATTCATTTGTTTCCCATTGGCCTCAATGGGCTCTGAAATGTCCCTTTGTGATTCCACAAAAAGAGATTTTCCAACCAGCTGAAAGAAAAGAAAGTTTTAACTCTGCTAGATGAATCCACACATCAAAAAGTGGATTCACAGATAGCTACTTTCTAGTTTTTATTGTGGGATATTCGGTTTCTTCCTAAATGCCACAATCAGCTCCAAAATGTCCATCCGTAGATTCCACAAAGAAAGTGTATCCAACCTGCTGAATCAATGGAAAGGTTTAACCTTTGAGATGAATTCACACAGTTCAAAGTGATTTGACAGTTGTTATTGCTGGATACTCAGTGTTTTTGTATACACCTCAATGGGCTCCAAAATGTCCCTTTGCAGATTCTACAAAAAGAGTGTTTTGAACTTGCTGAATCAAAATAAAGGTTAAACACTGTAAGATAAATCCACCCATCACAAAGCAATTTCACAGATAACTTCCTAATGTTAATTGCATGATATTTGGTTTTTCTTTATAGGCCTCATTGGGCTCCGAAATGTCCCTTTGCAGAATTTACAAAAAGAGGGTTTCCAATCTGCTGAATAAAACAAATTTTAATTCTGTGAGATGAATCCACACATCAGAAAACGGATTCATAGATAGCTTCTTTCCAGTTTTTATCGCAGGATATTCGATTTTTCCCTATAGGGGTCACAGGGCTCTGAAATGTCCCTTGGCAGATTCTACAAAAAGAGTGTATCCTACCTGCTAAATCAAAAGAAAGGTTTAATTCTGTGAGTTGAATCAATATATCACAAAGATTCACAGAGAGCTTCTTTCTAGATTTTATGGGGAGTTATTCAGTTTATCACTTTATGGAGGCCTTAATGGACTCCAAATCTTTTCTTTGCAGATTATACAAAAAGAGTGTTTCCAACCTGCTGAATCAAAATAAAGGTTTCATTCTGTGACATGAAACCATACATTGCAAAGTGGTTTCACAGATAGCTTCTTTCTAGTTTTCATTGTGAGATATTAATTTTTTTTCTATAGGCCTCAATGGGCTTTGAAATGTCCCTCCACAGATTCTACACACAGTGTTTCAAACCTGCTGAATCAAAATAATGGTTTAACTCTGTGCAATGAATCCACACATCATGAAGTAGTTTCACAGGCAGCTTCTTTCTAGTATTTAATTCAGGATATTCAGTTTTTCCTTATATGCCTCAATGGACTCCAAAATGTCCCTTCACAGATTTTACACAAAGAGTTTTCCAACATGCTGAATCAAAAGAAAGATATGTCTCTGTGAGAGAAATCCATGTATTTCTAAGCAGTTTCACAGATAGTTTCCTTTTTGTTTCTATCACGGTATATTTGGTACTTCCCTATAAACTTCAATGGACTCCAAAATGTCCATTCTCAGATTCTACCAAAAAAAGTGTTGCTAACCTGCTAAATCAAAAGATAAGTTTAACTCTATGGGATTAATCCACACATCAGAAAGCAGTTTCACAGATAGGTTCTTTGTAGGTTTTATTGCAAGAGATTTTGTTTCTGATTGTCCCCAAAGGGCTCTGATTTGTCCCTTTGCATATTCTACAATAAGAGTTTTTCCAACCTAGTGAATTAAAAAAAAATGCTTAACTCTGTGAGATGAATCCACACATTGCAAAGCAGTTTCATAGAAAACCTTTTTCAAGTTTTTATCACAAGATATTCGGTTCTTTTCTATAGGCCTCAATGGACCCCAAAATGTGCCTTCACAGATTGTACAAAGAATGTTTCCAATCTGGTGAATCAAAAGAAAGGTTGAGCTCTGTGAGATGATTCCACACATTGCAAAGCGGTTTCACAGATAGCTTCTTTCTAGTTTGAATTGCAAGATATTCATTTTTTCCCCATAGAACTAAATATGCTCTAAAATGTCCCTTTGCAGATTTTACAAAAAGAGTGTTTCCAACCTACTCAATCTAAAGAAAGGTTTAGCTCTTTGAGATTAATCCACACATCCCAAAGCAGTTTCACAGATAGCTTCTTCCTAATTTTTATTGTATTATGTTCTTTTTTTCCCCTGCATATAGGCCTCAATGTGCTTTGAAATGTCCTATCGCAGATTCTGCAAAAAAGTGTTGTCAACCTGATAAATCAAAAGTAAAGTTTAACTCCGTTAGATGAATCCACACATTGCAAAGCAGATTCACATATAGCTAATTTCTGGTTTTTATCATTGGATATTCACTTTTTCTCTGTAGGCTTCAATGAACTTTGAAATGTCCCTTCACAGATTCTACAAAAAGAGTCTTTCCAACCTGCTGAATCAAAATAAATTTTTAACTTTGTGACATGAATCCACACATCATAAAGTGGTCTCACAGATAGCTTCTTTTACTTTTTATGGTGGAATATTTGTTTTTTTCCTGTAGGCCTCAATGGGCTTCAAAATATCCCTTAGTAGATTCTACAAAAAGAGTGTTTCCAGCCTGCTCAATCAAATATAGGTTTAACTCTGTGAGATGAATTCATACATTGCCAAGTGGTTTCACAGATAGCTTCTTTCAAGTTTTTATCCCAGGATATTTTCTTTTTCCCTAAAGACCTCAATGGGCTCCAAAATGTCCCTTCACAGATTCTACAAAAGAGTGTTTTAAACCTGCTGAAATAAAGTAAGGTTTGCCCTTACTTGCCCTGTGACTATGAAGCCACATATTTCAAAGTGATTTCACAGATAGCTTCTTTCTAGTTTTTATCTCAGGATATTCTGTATTGCCCTATAAGCCTCAATGGGCACAAAATGTCCCTTCACAGATTCTACCAAAAGAGTATTTCCAACCTGCTGAACCAAAAGAAAGTTTTAATTCTATTATGTGGATCCACACATCACAAAGCAGTTTCACAGTTAGCTTAGTTTTAGTTTTCATCAAGGGATATTCGATTTTTTACCTATAGGCCTCAATGGACTCCAAAATATCCCTTTGAAGATTAAACAAAAAGAGTGTTTCCAATCTGCTAATTAAAAGAAAGGTTTAGGTCTCTGAGATGATCCATATATCACAGAGCAGTTTCTCGGACAGCTTCTTTCTAGCTTTTATCATGGGATATTTAGTTTTTACCTATAGTCCTCAATAGGCTCTGAAATACCTTTTCACAGATTATACAAAAAGAATGTTTTCAACCTACTGAATCAAAAGAAAAAATTATGTCTATGAGATAATCCATATATCGCAGAGCAGTATCACAGATAGCTTCTTTCTAGTTTTTATGGCAGGATATATGTTTTCTCCTATAGGCCCCAACGGGCTCTGAAATGCCCCTTTACAGATTCTTCACAAATAATGTTTCCAACCTGCTGAAACAAAAGAAAGGTTTAGCTTCCTGAGATGAAACCACACATCACAAAGTGGTATCACAGACAGCTTCTTTCTAGTTTTTATTGTGGGATATTTGGTTTTTCTCGTCATGCCTCACTGGGCTCTGAAATATCCCTTCACAGATTCTACAAAAATATTCCACCTGCTGAATCAAAGTATTACCACCTGCTGAATCAAAAGAAAGGTTTAACTCTGTGAGATGAATCCACACAGCATGAAGCAGTTTCACAGATAGCTTCTTTCTAGTTTTTATTGTGGGATAATCATTTTTTCTTTCTTTCTTTTTTTTATAAGCCACAGTGTGCTCCAAAATGTCCCTTCGAAATTCTACGCAAAGAATTTTCCAACCTGCTGAATCAAAAGAAAGACTTCACACTGTGAGAGGAATCCACACATCACAAAGCAGTTTAACAGATAGCTTGTTTCTAGTTTTTATCTGGGAATATTCTGTTTTTCACCATAGGCCTCAATGGACTTTGAAATGTTCCCTTGCAGATTCTACAAAAAGAGTATTTCCAACCTGCCAAATCAAAAGAAAGTTTTAACTTTGTGACATGAACCCACACATTGCAAAGCAATTTCACAGATACCTTCTTTCTGGTTTTTATTGCAGGATATTCGGTTTTTACCTATAGGCCTCAATGGGCTCTGAAATGTCTCTTTGCAGATTATACACAAAGAGTGTCTCCAACCTGCTGAATCAAAAGAAAGGTTTAGGTCTGTGTGATAATCCATATATCACAGAGCAGTTTCACAGATAGCTTTTTTCTAGTTTTTATCATGGGATGTTCTGTTTTTCCCAATAGGCCTCAATGGGCTCCAAAATGCTCCTTTGCACATTCGTCAGTCACAAATAGCATTTCCAACCTGCTGAAACAAAAGAAAGGTTTAGCTCTGTGAGATGAAACCACACATCACAAAGCAGATTCACAGATAGCTTCTTTCTAGTTTTTATCACGGGATGTGAATTTCTTTTTATACCTCACTGGGCTCTGAAATGTTTCTTTGCAGATTCTACAAAAAGAGTATTTCCAACCTTGCTAAATCAAAAGAAAGATTTACCTCTGTGAGATGAATCCACACATCACAAAGAAGTTCCACAGATAGCTTCTTTCTAGTTTTATCATGGGATACTCTTTTTTTTTTTTAATAGGTCTCAATGGGCTCTGAAATGTCCCTTCGAAGATTCTACACAAAGAGTTTTCCAACTTGCTGAATCAAAGGAAAGATGTAACACTGTGAGAGGAATCCACACATTGCTAAGTGGTTTCACAGATACTTTCATTCTTGTTTTTATCACTGGATATTTTGTTCTTCCCTATAAGCTTCATTGGACCACAAAATATCCATTCACAGATTCTACCAAAAAAGTGTTTTTAAGCTTCTCAATCCAAAGGAAGTTTTAACTCTATGGGATGATTCCAATCCACACATTGCAAAGCAGTTTCACAGATAGCTTCTTTCTAGTTTTTATTGTGGGATATTTGGTTTTTCCTTAATGGCCTCATTTGGTTCTGATTTGTCCCTTCACATATTGTACAATAAAAGTGTTTCCAACCTGGTGAATTAAAGGAAATGTTTAACTCTGAGAGATGAATCCACATGTTGCAAAGTGGTTTCACAGATAGTTTCTTTGAAGTTTTTATCACGAGATATTCAGTTATTCTCTATAGTCCTCAATGGGCTCCGAAATTTTCCTTCACAGATACTACAGAAAGAGTGTTTCAAGCCTGCTGAATCAAAACAAAGGTTTACCTCTGTGAGATGAATCCACACATCGCAATGTGTTTTCACAGATAGTTTCTTTCTCCTTTATTTTGCAGGATATTATTATTTTTTCCCCATAGGTCTCAATGGGCTCTGAAATATCCCTTTGCAGATTTCACAAAAAGAGGATTTCCAAGATGTTCAATCGAAAGACAGGCTTAGCTCTGTGAAATTGATTCATACATCCCAAAGTTGTGTCACAGATAGCTTCTTCCTAGTTTTTATTGCAGGATATTCTGTTTTTTTTTTTTTTTTTTTTTTTTTTTTTTTTTCTATAGGCTTCAGTGGGCCCTGAAATGTCCCTTCACAGATTCTACAAAAAGAGTGTTTGCAAACTCCTGAAGCAAAAGTAAGGTTCAACTCTGTGAGATGAATCCACACATTGCAAAGCAAATTCACAGATAGCTTCTTTCTAGTTTGTATCGCTGGATATTTGCTTTTTCTCTGTAGGCCTCAAAAGGCTTGGAAATGTTTCTTTGCAGATTCTACAAAAATAGTCTTCCAACCTGTTCCATCAAAAGAAAGTTTTAAGTCTGTGAGATGAATCCACACATTGCAAAGCAGTTTCACAGATAGTTCCTTTCTAGTTTTTATTGTGGGATATTTGGTTTTTCCCTGTGAGCCTCAGTGGGGTTGGAAATATCCTTTCCTAGATTCTACAAAAAGAATGTTTCTAATCTGCTGCATTCAAGGAAGATTTAACTCTGTGAGATGAATTCACACATTGCAAAACAGGTTCACAGGTACTTTCTCTCTAGTTTGTATTGCCAGATTTTTTTTTCCCTATAGACCTCAATGGGTTCTGAAATGTCTCTTCGCAGATTCTACAAAAGAGTTTTTCAAACCTGCTATAATAAAAGTAAGATTTAGCTCTGTGGAATGAATCCACAAATTGCACAGTGATCTCACAGATAGCTTCTTTCTAGTTTTTATTGTGAGATATTCTGTATTGCTCTACAGGCCTCAATGGACTTGAAATGTCCCTTTGCATATTCTACAAAAAGAGTGTTTCCAAACTGCTGAATCAAAAGAAAGTTTTAACTTTGTGACATGAATCCATACTTTGCAAAGCAGTTTCACATATAGCTTCTTTCTAGTTTTCATTGTGGAATGTTCATTTTTTTTCTGTAGGCCTCAATGGGCTTCAAAATATCCCTTTGTAGGTTCTACAGTAAGAGGGTTTCCAACCCGCTGAATCAAACATCAGTTTAACTCTGTGAAATGAATTCACACATCACAAAGTGATTTCACAGATAGCTTCTTTCTAGTTAATATAGCGGGATATTCTCTTTTTCCCTCTAGGCTTCAGTGGGCTTGAAATACCCCTTCACAGATTCTACAAAAGAGTGTTTCAATCCTGCTGAGAAAAAAAAAAAAAAGGTTTAGCTCTATGTAATGAATCTACATATCACAAAGCGATTTCATAGATAGCTTTGTTCTGGTTTTTATTATGAAATATTCTCTTTTATTCTTCTAGGCCTCACTGGGCTTTGAAATGTTCCTTCGCAGATTATACAAGAAGTGTTTCCAACCTGCTGAATCAGAAGAAAGATTTTAGTCTGTGAGATGATTCATATATTGCAGAGCAGTTTCACAGATAGCTGCTTTCTGGTTTTTATCATGGGATATTCTGTTTTTCCCTATAGGCCTCAATGGGCTCGAAAATGTCCCTTCACAGGTTCTTCACAAACAGTGTTTCCAACTGCTGAAACCAAAGAAAGGTTTACCTCTGTGAGATGAAACCTCACATTGCAAAGCTGTTTTACAGATAGCTTCTTTCCAGTTTTTATCACTGGATATATCAGTTTTTCCCTATAGGCCTCAATTCACTCCAAAATGCCCCCTCACAGATTCTACACAAAGAGTGTTTCCAGCCTGATGAATTGAATGAAAGATTTAACTCTGTGAGATGAACCCACACATCACAAAGAGGTTTACATATAGAACTTCTTTCTAGTTTTTATTGCAGAATATTTTATTTTTCTTGATAGGTCACAATGGACTCTCAAACTTTTTTAACAGATTCTACATCAAGAGTGTTTCCAACCTGCTGATTTGAAAGAAAGGTTTAGCTCTATGAGAAGAATCCACACATTACAACTTTGTTTCACAGGTAAATCCTTTCTAGTTTTTATCACCTGATATTCAGTATTTTCCTATGGGCCTCAATGAGCTCTGGAGTGTGCTTTCACTGATTCCACAAAAAGGGTGTTTCCAACGTGCTGAGCCAAAGGAAATATTTAACTCTGTGAGATGAATCCACACATCACAAAGCGGTTTCATAGATGTCTTCTTTCTAGTTTTTATCGCAGGATATTCATTTTTTTCTATAGACCTCAGTAAGCTGCAAAATGTCCCTTCACAGACTCTACAGAGAGTTTCCAAACTGCTGAATCAACAGAAGGGTTTAACTCTTTGAATGAATCCACACAACACAAAGCAGTTTCAGATATCTTCTTTCTTATTTGTATAGATGGGATATTTGTTTTTTCATGCATATGACTCAGTGGTCTCCGAAATATTTTTTCACAGAATGTGCAAAAAGTGTTTCCAACTTGCTGAATTGAAAGAAAGGTTTAGCTCTGTGATATTAATCTACACATCACAAAGCAATTTCACAGATAGTGATAGCCTCTTTCTAGTTTTTATTGTGGGATATTCCATTTTTCTTTTTTTTTTATCATCTGGAAATATTTCTGTAATTATCTCTAAAAAGGGTCTTTTGAAGAAGTAAGATCACAGTAACAGAATTACAACAAAACGTACAATTCCTTAGTAAATATTCAGTCACTGCCCATATTATTGCAATTGCTTTGTAATTGTTCTCAGTTTGTTCGTTTGAGTTAAGATTCAAAGGTCCATAACATGGAATTGCTTGTTAGGTATCAGTTTTAGGAATCGCGTTAAATTTTTTTTTAAGTTATGCAAAATATTTCCATGAGTCCACGGTTAAATGTACCAAAAAGGTTCTGTGTATCCACCACTCTCCATTCTAGAAGCTGCCTCCTCCAGAGGTGATTTGTTTTGATTTAATGGTTTCTCTTCCACACTGCACTGCAGAGCCCGTCTCCTCCTCCCGGTGAGCTGGTACTTTGGTTTTTCTCGGATGGCTCTCTTGCTCCCTCTGCTCCTTTTGGAGAAATCACTGAGAACCCTCTTCCTCCTTCCTTTTCTTCTCTCCTTCCCCATTTCTTCCTGCCTGGGCGGACCGAACTGCTCTGGCTGCACCTGCAAGCAGGTACCTCCCATGGGTGACATTCCAGCAGGCGGGCGACACCTCCACCTCGGCACCTGGAGACCCACTTCTGGCCACTGACCCCCCAGGTCGCACGGCCCCAGACTCCCGGACCCTGGACCCTCACCTCCAGCGACCAGTCCCTGGCGTGGGGCATGGACACATGGGCCCATGATCCCAGGCCTTGGCAACATGTCCCCTTACCCTGCCCCCACCCTGCCCCACCCCAGGAAGTTTTCTTATTTATTTATTATTTATTTATTTATTTATTTTTTTTTTTATTATACTTTAAGTTCTAGGGTACATGTGCATGACGTTTATATCATGTATAACTCCCCAATGCAATCCCTCCCTCCTCCCCCCTCCCCATGATAGGCCCCAGTGTGTGATGTTCCCCTTCCCCAGTCCAAGTGATCTCATTGTTCTGTTCCCACCTATGAGTGAGAACATGCGGTGTTTGGTTTTCTGTTCTTGTGATAGTTTGCTAAGAATGATGGTTTCCAGCTGCATCCATGTCCCTACAAAGGACGCAAACTCATCCTTTTTGATGGCTGCACAGTATTCCATGGTGTATATGGGCCACATTTTCTTAATCCAGTCTGTCACAGATGGACATTTGGGTTGATTCCAAGTCTTTGCTATTGTGAAGAGTGCCGCAATAAACATACGTGTGCATGTGTCTTTGTAGTAGAATAATTTATAATCCTTTGGGTATATACCCAGTAGTGGGATGGCTGGGTCATATGGTACATCTAGTTCTAGATCCTTGAGGAATCGCCATACTGTTTTCCATAATGGTTGAACTAGTTTACAATCCCACCAACAGTGTAAAAGTGTTCCTATTTCTCCACATCCTCTCCAACACCTGTTGTTTCCTGACTTCTTAATGATTGCCATTCTAACTGGTGTGAGATGGTATCTCATTGTGTTTTGATTTGCATTTCTCTGATGGCCAGTGATGATGAGCATTTTTTCATGTGTCTGTTGGCTGTATGGATGTCTTCTTTTGAGAAATGTCTGTTCATATCCTTTGCCCACTTTTTGATGGGGTTGTTTGTTTTTTTCTTGTATATTTGTTTGAGTTCTTTGTAGATTCGGGCCCAAAAAGTCCATTCACAGATTCTACAAAAAGAATTTTTCCAACTTGCTGAGCTGAAAGAAAGGTTTAACTCTGTGATATTAATCCACACATCACAAAGCAGTTTAACAGATAGCTTCTTTCTAGTGTTTATCATGGGTTATTCATTTTTCCCTATGGCTTCAGTGGGCTCTGTTAGGTCCCTTTGCAGATTCTACATAAAGAGTGTTTCCAACCTGCTGAAACAAAAGAAATGTTTAGCTCTGTGACTTGAATCCACAAATTGGAAAGTGACTTAGCAGATAGCTTCTTCCTAGTTTTTCTTGCGGGATACTCTGTATCACCCTATAGGCCTCAATGGGCTCTGAACTGTCCCTTCCCAGAGTCTATTAAAAGAGTACTTCCAACTTGCGGTATCAAGAGAAAGTTTTAACTCTGTGAGTTGAATCCACACTTCACAAATTGGTTTCACAACTAGCTTCTATCTAGTTTTTTTTTTTTTTTTGATATCTGCTTTTAACATTTAAGCCTCAATTGGCTCTGAAATGTCCCTTCACAGATTCTATACAAAGAGTTTTTCCAACCTTCTGCATCAAAATGAAGGTTTATCTCTGTAAGATGAATTCACACTTCACAAATCAGTTTCGTGGATGGCTCCTTTCTAGTTTTTGTCTCGGGATATTCGGGTTTTCTCTATAGCCCTCAATGGCCTCCTAATTGTCCCTTTGCAGGTATTACACAAATAGTTATTACAACCTGCTGAGTCAAAGGAAAGGTTTAACCCTGTGAGACAAATCCACACATTGTAAAGCAGTTTCACAGATAGTTTCTTTCTGGTTTTCATCATGGCATATTCAGTTTTTCCCTCTAGGCCTCAATGAGGTCGAAATGTCCCTTCACAGATTCTACAAAAAGAGTGTTTCCAACATGTTGAATCAAAAGAAAGGTTAACTATATGAGATGAATCCATACATTGCAAAGTGGTTTCACAGATGGCTTCTTTGTAGTTTTAATCACAGGATAGTCAGTTTTTCTCTATAGTCCTCAATGGGCTCCGAAGTTGCCCCTTGCAGATTCAACACAATGAGTGTTTCCAACCTGCTGAATAAAAAGAAAGGTTTAACTCTGTAAAATGAATCAAAATATAGAAGAACAATTTCACAGATAGCTTCTCTCAGGTTTTTATGTCTGGATATTTGGTGTTTTACTATAGGTATCAATGGGCTCCAAAATGTCCCTTCTCAGATTCTACAAAAAGAGTGTTTCCACCTGCTGAATCTAAAGAAAGGTTTTGCTATGTGAAATGAATCCAGGCATTGCAACACAATTTCAGGGATAGTTTCTTTCTAGTTTTTGTCACAGGATATTTAGTTTTTCCCTATAGGCTTTAATGGGATGGGAAATGTCCCTTCGCAGAGTCTACAAAAAGTGTGTTTCCAAACTGCTGAAGAAAAAGGAAGGTTTAGTTTTGTAAGATGAATCCACACACTGCAAAGTAGTTTCACAGATAGCATCTTTGCAGTTTTTGTCACTGGATATTCAATTTTTTCCTATAGGCCCAATGGGTTCCAAAATGTCCCTAAGCAGATCTATAAAAAGAGTGTTTCAAACCTGATGAATCAAAAGAAAGGTTTAGCTCTCTGAGATGAATCCACACATCACAAGAGGTTTCACAGATGGTTTCTTTGTGGTTTTTCTCATGGGATGTTCGGTTTTTCCCCTAGGCCTCATTGTACTTCAAAATGTACCTTCACAGATCCTCCACAAGGAGTGTTTACACTTGCTAAAACAAAATAAAGGTTTTACTATTAGGAATGAATCCACACATTACAAGGTGGTTTCATAGATAGATTCTTCTCACTTTTTATTGTGGGATATTTGTTTTTTCTCTATGGGCCTCAATGACCTACAAAATGTTTTCCTATAGGCCTCATTGAGTTCTAAAATTTCCCTTCGCTGATTCAACAAAAAGACTGTTTTGAATAGGCCAAATTGAAAGAAAGATTTAGCTCTGTGAGATTAATCTACATATAACAAATTAGTTTCAGAGATAGGTACTTTCTAGGTTTTATTGTGGGATATTCTGTTTTTCTCTATAGGCTTCAATGGACTACACAATGTCCCATCACAGATGCTACACAAATAGTTTTTACAACCTGCTGATTCAAAAGAAAGTTTTAACTCTGTGAGATGAATCCACACATCACAAGGTAGTTACACAGATAGATTCTTTCTAGTTTTCATTGTGGGTTATTTGGATTTTCCCTATAGGTTTCAATGGGTTTCAAAATGGCCCTTCACAGATTCTACAAAAAGAGTGTTTCTCACCTGTTGATTCAAAAGGTAGCTTTTGCTCTGTGAGATGAATCCACACATCACCAAGCAGTTTCACAGATAGCTTCTTTCCAGTTTTTATCACGGCATATTCATTTCTTTTCTATAGGCCCCAATGCACTGGGAAATGTTCCCTCGTTGTTTCTACTAAAACAGTGTTTCCAACCTGCTGAAACAATAGAAAGGTTTAGCTCTGTGCAGTGAATTCACACATCACAAAGTAGTTTCACAGATGCTTCTTTCTACTTTTTATCACCAGATATTCAGTATTTTCCTGTTAGCCTCAATGGGCTTAGAAATGTTCCTTCGCAGATTCTAAAAAAAGAGTGTTTCCAATCTACTGAATCAAAAGAAAGGTTTAGCTCTGTGAGATGAATCCACACATAGCAAAGAGGTTTCATACATAGCTTCTTTCAAGTTTTTATCACAAGATTTTCAGTTATTCCCTATAGTCCTCGATGGGCTCTGAAATGGCCCTTCACACATGCTACACAATGAGTGTTTCCAACCTGCTGAATCAAAAGAAAGATTTAGCTCTGTGAGATGAATCCACACATAGCAAAGCAGTTTCACAGATAGCTTCTTTCAAGTTTTTATCGTGAGATTTTCAGTTATTCCCTATAGTCCTTGATGGACTCCGAAATGGCCCTCACACATGCTACACAATAAGTGTTTCCAAACTGCTGAATCAAAAGAAAGGTTCACCTCTGTGAGATGACTCCACACATAACAAAGTGGTTTCACAGGTCATTTCTTCCTAGTTTTTATCATGGGATATTTGGTTTTTCTGTGCAGGCCTCAATGGGCTCTGAAATGTACCTTCACAGATTCTTCAAAAAGAGTTTTGAGAATGTGCCAAAGCAGAAGAATAGTTTAACTCTGTGAGATGAATCCAGACATCACTGAGCAGTTTCACAGATAGCTTCCTTCAGGTTTTTATTGTGGGATATTCTGTTCTTCTCTATAGGCCTCAAAGGTCTCTGAAATGTTCCTTCACAGATTCTACAAAAAGTGTTTCCAACTAGCTGAATCAAAAGAAAGGTTAAGCTCTGTGAGATAACTCCACATGTCACAAAGTGGTTTCAAAGATAGGTTCTTTCTAGTGTCTATCCTGGATTATTCTGTATTTCTTTATAGACCTCAATGGGTTCTGAAATGTCCTTTTGCAGATTCTACACAAAGAGTATTTCCAACCTGCTGAATCAAAAGAAAGATTTAACTCTGTAAGCTGAATCCACACATCACCAAACAGTTTCACAGATAACTTCTTTCCAATTTTTATCGTGAAGTATTTGATTTTTTCCTATAGGCCTCGATGGTCTCTAAAATGTTTCTTTGTATATTCTAAAAAAAGAGTGTTTCCAATCTGTTGAATTAAAAGAAAGGTTCTTCTCTGTGAAATGAATCCACACATTGCAAAGCAGTTTTGCAGATAGTTTCTTTCTAGTTTTTGTCACAGCATATTTGGTTTTTCCCTATAGGCTTCATTGGGCTTTGAAATGTTCCTTTGCAGATTCTAGAAAAAGAATGTTTTCAACCTGCTGAATCAAAAGAAATATTTAACTCTGTGAGCTGAATTTACACATCACAAGGCAGTTTTAGAGATAGGCCCTTTCTAGTTTTTATCACGAGATATTTGCTTTTTCCTTATAGGCCTGTATGGGCTTCGAAATATTCCTTTGCAGCTTCTACAAAAAGAGTGTTTACAAAACGCTGACTGAAAAGAAAAGTTTAGCTTTGTGAGATGAATCCACGTATGGCATAGCAGTTTCACGGACAGCATCTTTCCAGTTTTTATTGCATAATATTCCGTTTTCCCCTAATGGCCTCAATGGGCTCTGAAAAGTCCCTTTGCAGATTCTACAAAATAGTGCTTTTAACATGCTGAATCAAAAGAAAGGTTTAGCTGTTTCAGATAAATCCACATGTCTTAAAAAGCTTTCATCGATATTTTCTTTTCAGTCTTTATTGTGGGATATTCATTTTTTTGTATAGTTCTCAATGGAGTCCGAAATGTCCCTTTGCAGTTTCTACAAATAAATATCCCCACCTGCATAATAAAAATAAACATTTGCCTCTGTGAGATGATTCCACACATTGTAAAGCGGTTTCACAGATAGCTTCTTTCTAGTTTTTATTGCTATATACTTGGTATTTTCCTAAAGGCTTCAGTGGGCTCCAAAATGTTCCTTCACAAGCTTTACAAAAAGAGTGCTTACAACCTGCTGAATCAACAGAAGGTTTAACTGTATGAGATCAATTTACATAACACAAAGCTGTTTGACAGATAACTTCTTTCTAGTTTTTATCACAGGATGTTCGGTTTTTCTCTATAGACCTCAATGGGCTGCAAAATGTTTCTTTGCAGTTTCTTCAAAAAGAGTGTTTCTAACCTGCTGAATCAACAGAAGGTTTTAACTCTGTGAGATGAATCCACACATCACAAGGCTGTTTCACAGATAGATCCTTCCTTGTTCTTATTACAGATTATTTAGTTTTTTTCACTGTAGGTTTCAATAGGCTTAGACATGCCACCTCTCAGATACTACAAAAAGAGTATTTCCCACCTGTTGATTCAAAACATAGTGTTAGCTCTGTGAGATGAATCCACACATCGCCAAGCAGTGTCACAGAAAGCCTCTTTATAGTTTTTATCTCATGATATTCAATTTTTATCTATTGGCTTCAATGGGCTCCAAAGTGTCCCTTTGCAGATTCTTCAAAAAGAGTCTCTTCACTCTGCTGAATCAAAGAAAGTTTCAAGTTTGTGAGATGAATCCATGCATCACAGAGCCATTTCACAAAGAGCTTCTTTCTACTTTTTATTGTGGGATATACAGGTTTTTCCTGTAGGCTTTAATGGGCTTCAAAATATCCCTTCATAGATTCCACAAGAAGAGTGTTTCCAACCTGTTGAACAAATAAAGGTTTAACTCTGTGAGATAAGTTCACACATCGCAAATTGGATTAACAGATAGCTTCTTTCTATCGTTTTTGCAGGATATTCTTTTTCCCTATAGGCCTCCATAGGCCCTGAATTGTCCCTTTGCAGGTTCCACAAAAGAGTGTTACTAACCTGTTGAAATGAAAGTAAGGTTTAGTTCTGTGAAATGAGTCCACATATCGCAAAGCAATTTCACAGATATCTTCTTTCTAGTTTTCATTGTGGGATATTCTGTATTGCCTTCTAGACCTCAATGGTCTATGAAATGTCCCTTTGTAGATTCTACAAAAAGAGTGTTTCCAACTTGCAGAATCAAAAGAAAGATTTAACTCTGTGAGAAAAATCCACATTTCACAAAGCAGTTTCACAGATAGGTTCTTTCTAGTTGCTATCGTGGGTTATTCTGTATTTTTTTAATAGGCCTAATAGGTTCCAAAATGTCCCTTTTCATATTCTACAAGAGAGTGTTTCCAAACTGCTAAATCAAAAGAAAGGTTAAACTCTGTGAGCTGAATCCACACATCACGAAGTGGTTTCACAGATAACTTCTTTCAAGTTTTTATTGTGGAATATTTGGGTTTTTCCTATAGGTCTCAATGGTCTCTAAAATGTCCTTTCACAGAGTCCACAAAAAGAGTGTTTCCAACCTGCAGAATTAAAAGAAAGTTTCTGCTCCATGAGATGAATTCACACATCGCAAAGTGGTTTCAACAGATAGAGTTTTCTCGGTTTTATCACAACATATTTGGTTTGTATAGGCCACAATGCACTGGGAAATGTCAATTCACAGATCCTACAAAAACAGTGTTTTCAACCTGCTGAAACAAAAGAATGGTTTAGCTCTGTGTGATGAATCTACACATCACCAAGCAGTTCCACAGATAGCTTCTTTCTAGTTTTTATAGCAGGATATTTGGCTTTTCCCTATGGGCCTCAACAAGGTCCTAAATGTCCCTTCTCAGATTCTGCACAAACAGTGTTTCCCACCTAATTCATTGAATGAAAAGTTTAACTCTGTGAGATGAATCCACACATCACAAAGCAGTTTACACACACAGCTTCTTTCTAGTTTTTATCCCAGGATATTTGGTATTACCCAATAGGCCTCAATGGTCTCCGAAATTTCGCTTTGCAGATTCTATATCAAAAGTGTTTCCAACCTGCTGATTTGAAAGAAATACTTAGCCCTATGAGAAATATCCAGACAAGGCAGAGCAGTTCCACACAATCACTTATTTCTAGTCTTTATCACCTGATATTCGTTTTTTTCCTGTAAGCCTCAATGAGCTCTGAAATACACCTTCACAGATTCTACAAAAAGAGTGTTTCCAATGTGCTCAATTGAAATAATTATTTAACTCTTTTAGATGAATCCACACATCACAAAGTGGTTTCACACATAGCTTCTTTCTAGTTTTTATCATGGGATATTCAATTTTTCTCCTATAGGATTCAATAAGCTGCAAAATGTCCCTTCACAGATTCTACAAAAAGAGTGAATCCAAGCTACTGAATCAAAAGAAAAGTTTAACTCTTTGAATGAATCCACACATTGCAAAGCAGTTTCACAGATAGCTTCTTTGAATTTTTTATTGTAGGATACTCTGTTCTTCTCTATAGGTCTCAAAGGGCTCCAAAATTGTCCTTCTCAGATTTTATTTAAAAAGTGTTTCCAACTGTCTGAATCAAAAGAAAGGTTTAACTCTATGACATAAATTCACATATCACAAAGTGATTTCACAGGTAAGTATTTTTCTAATTTTTATCACGGGTTATTCTGTATTTCATTATAGGCCTCAATGAGTTCTGAAATATCCTTTTGCATATTCTACAAAAAGAGTGTTTCAACCTGCTGAATCTAAAGAAAGGTTTAGCTCTATGAGATGAATCCACACAATGCAAAGACGATTTCACAGATAGCTTCTTTCTAGTTTGTATAGATGTATATTCCTTTTTCCAGCATAGGCCTCTATGATCTCCGAAGTGTTTCTTCACAGAACGTACAAAAAGAGTGTTTCCAACGTGCTGAATTGAAAGAAAATTTAGCTACGTGAGATTAATCCACACATTACAAAGTGGTTTCACTGATAGTGATAGCTCCTTTCTAGTTTTTATTGTGGGATGTTCTGTTTTTCCCTGTTGGACTTAATGGGGTATAAAATGTTTATTCGCAGATTCTACAAAAAGTGTTTTCCCAACCTGCTGAATCAAAGTAAAGATTTAACTCTGTGACATTAATCCACACATCATAAAGCCGTTTCATAGATAGCTTCTTTCTAGTTTTTATCGCACAATATTCACTTTTTCTCTGTAGGCCTCAATGGACTCTGAAATGATTGTTCGCAGACTCTTCAAAAAGAGTGTTTCCAAACTGCTGAACGAAAAGAAGGATTTAAAATTTGAGATGAATCTACATATCACAAAGCAGTTTTACAGATAGCTACTTTCTAGTTATTATTGCAGGATATTCTATTTTGCCTGATACACATCAATGGATGCTGAAATGTCCCTTCATAGATTCTATTAGAAGATAAGTCTAACCTGCTGAATATAAAGAAAGGCTTAACTCTGTGACATGAATTCACACATCCCAAAGCAGTTTCATAGATAGCTTCTTTCTAGTTTTTATCGCAGGATATTCTCTTTCCCTATAGCCTCAACGGACTCCGAAATGTCCCTTTACAGATTCTACACAGAGTGTTTCCAACCTGCTGAAATAAAAGAAATGTTTAAGTTTGTGCCATGTACCCACATATCAAAATGCAGTTTCACAGATACCTTCTTTCTCATTTTAATCATGGTATATTCTGTATTGCCCTATAGGCCTCAGCTGGCTTTGAAATATTCCTTCACAGATTTTGCAAAAAGAATGTTTCCAACCTGCTGTATCAAAAGAAAGTTTCAACTCTGTGAGATGAATCTACACTTCACAAATCAATTTTGCAGATAGCTTCTTTCTAGGTTTTTGTTGTTGGATATTTGTTTATTCCATATAGGCTTCATTGGCTATGAAACATTTTCTGGCAGATTATACACAAAGATTGTTTCCAACCTGCTGAGTGAAAGAGAGGTTTAATTCTATGAGGTGAATCTGCACATTGCAAGGCAGTTTTATAAATAGATTCTTTCTAGTTTTCATTGTGGGATATTCTGTGTTTCTATATAGGCCTCAATGAGCTCCAAAATGCCCCTTTGCAGATTCTACACAAAGCGTGTTTCCAATCTGCTGAATCAAAGCAAAGGTTTAGCTCTGTGAGGTAAATCCACACATCACAAAGTAGTTTCACACATAGCTTCTTTCTAGTTTTTATCACTGGATATTTGGCTTCACTTTAAATGCTCCAATGGGCTCTGAAATGTAACATTGTAGATTCTATAAAAAAGTGTTTCCCACCTGCTGATTCAAAAGAAAGCTTTAGCTCTGTGAGTTTAATCCACATATCACCAAGCAATTTCACAGATAGCCGCTTTTTAGTTTTTATCACGGAATATTCAGTTTTTCCTTATAGGCCTTAATGGATTCTGAAAATTTCTTCACAGATTCTACAAAAAGATTGTTTTCAACCTGCTGAATCAAAAGGAAGGTTTAGCTCTTTGAGATGAACTCACACATCACAAAGCGGTTTCACAAATAGATTCCAGTTTTTATAGTGGAATATTTATTTTTTCCTTTAAGTCTCAGTGGGTTTTAAAATATCCCTTCAAGATTCTACAAAAAGAGTGTTTCTTATCTGCCAAATCAAAAGAAAGGTTTGCCTCTGTGAGATGAAACCACACATAACAAAGCAGTTTCTCAGATAACTTCTTTCCAGTTTTCATCATGGAATATTTGTTTTTTTTTTTTTTTCCCTATAGGCCTTAATAGGCTCTAAAATGTCCTTTCTCAGTTCTACAAAAAGAGTGTTTCCAACCTGCTGAATCAAAAGAAAAGTTTAACTATATGAGTTAAATTCACACATTGCAAAGTGAATTGACAGATGGCTTCTTTCTACTTTTTATTTTAAAATATTTGGTCTTCATCTATAGTCCTCAATGGGCTCTGAAATATCCCTTTGCGGATTCTACACAAGGAGTTTTTACATCCTACTGAATCAAAAGTAAAGTTTAACTCTGTGAGATGGATCCACATACTGCAGGGCGGTTTCACAGATAGATTCTTTTAAGTTTTTGTGGTGGGATATTCGGTACTTCTCTATCACCTCAAAGAGCTCTGAAATGCTTTTTTTCAGATTCTACACAAAGAGTGTTTCCAACCTGCTGAATGTAAAGATAGGTTTAACTCTGTGAGCTAAGTCCGCACATTGCAAAGCAGTTTCACAGATAGCTTCTTTCTAATTTTTATCACTGGATATTTAGTTTTACTTTAAATGCCCCAGTGGGCTCTGAAATGTCCCTTTGCAGATTCTACAAAATGTCTGTTTCCAACCTGCTGAATGAAAAGAAAGTTTTAACTCTGTGAGATGAATCCACATATCACAACACAGTTTCTCAGAAAGCTTCTCTCTAGTTTTTATTGCAGGATATTTCATTTTTCCCTATATGCCACAAGGTGCTCTGAAATGTCCCTTCACACATTCTACACAAATTGGGCTTCCAACCTGCTGAATCAAAAGAAATGCTTAACTCTATATGATGAATCAACACATGAGTAAGAGTTTTCACAGATAGGTTCTTTCTAGTTTTTATTATGGGATATTCAGTTTTTCCCTATAGGCCTCTATAGGCTCTGAAATGCCTCTTCACTTTGCAAAACAGTTTCACAGATAGCTTCTTTCTAGTTTTTATCATGGGACATTCAGTTTTTCTTTATATGCCTCAATGGCCTCTGAAATGTCCCTTCATAAATTCTACACAAAGAGTGTTTGCAGCCTGCTTAATTGAAAGAAAGTTTTAGCTCTTTGACATGAATCCACCCATTACAAAGTCATTTCACAGATAGCTTCTTTACAGTTTTTATCAGGGATATTTGTTTTTTACCTATCGACTTCAATGGCTCTGAAATGTCCACTGACAGATTCTACAGAAAGAGTGTTTCCAACCTGGTGAATCAAAAGAAAAGTTTAACTCTGTGAGTTGAATCTACTCATCACAAAGCAGTTTCACACGAAGCTTCTTTCTAGTTTTTTAGCATAGGATATTCCATTTTTCAATATAAGCCTCAATAAGCTGGAAATATCCCTTTGAGGATTTTACAAAAAGAATGTTTCCAAGCTGCTGAATCAAAAGAAAGATTTAGCTGTGGGAGATTAATCCACACATCACAAAGCATTTTCACAGACAGATTTTTTCTAGTTTGTACCGTGATATATTCATTTCTCCCCCATAGGCCTCAATGTGCTCTGAAATGCTCCTTCACATGTGTTACACAAGTAGTTTTTACCATCTACTGAATTAACAGAAAGGTTTAACTCTGTGAGATGCATCCACACATGGAAAAGTGGTTTCACAGATAGCTTCTTTCTAGTTTTTATCACAGCATATTCAGTTTTTTCCTATAGACCTCAATGAGGTCTAAAGGTCCCTTCACAGATATGACAAAAAGAGAGTTTCCAGCCTGCTGAATCAATAGAAAGTTATAACTCTATGAAATGAATCCACACATCACAAAGCAGTTTCACAGACATCTTCTATCTGGTTTTATTCATGGGATATTCAGTTTTTCCCTATTGTCCTCACTGGGCTTTGAAATTGTCCTTTGCAGATTCTACACAATGAGTGTTTCCAAACTTCTGAATCAAAAGAAAAATTGAAGTCTGTGAGATGAATGCACACACAGTAAAACAGTTTCAAAGATAGCTTCTTTCTAGTTTTCTTTAGGGTATTCAGTTTTCTACTGTAGACCTCAATAGGCTCCCAAATGTCCCACACAGATTCTATAAAAAGAGTGTTTCCACCTGTTAAATCAAAAAAAAGTTTTTCTCTGTGAGATGAATCCAGGCATAGCAACATGGTATCATAGCATCTCTGTATTTTTTATCGTGGGATATTTGGTTTTTCCCTATAGGTCTTAATTGGCTGGGAAATGTCCCCTTGCAGATTCCAAAAAAAAAAAAAAAAAAAAAAAGTATTTCCCAATTGCTGAAACAAAAGTCAGGTTTAGCTCTGTGAGATGAATTCATGTTTTACATAGTGGTTTCACAGATAGCCTTCTTGTATTTTTTCTTGCCAGATATTCAGTTTTTTCTTATAGGCGTCAATGGGTTCTGAAATGTTCCTTCCCAGATTCTACATAAAGAGTGTTTCCAGTCTGCCAAATCAAAAGAAAAGTTTAGCTCTGTGAGATGAATCCACACATCGCAAAGTGGTTGCACAGGTAGCTTCTTTCTAGTTTTTATCGCGGATATTCAGTATTTCCCTACAGGCCTCATTGGGTTTCAAAATGTCCCTTCACAGATCCTACACAAAGAGTGTTTCCAACCTCCTTAACAACAACAGCAAAAAAAACAATGGTTTAACTCTGTTGTATGAATGTACACTTTGCACAGCGGTTTCACAGACAGCTTCTTTCTAGTTTTTATTGTGGGATATTTGGTTTTCCCCTCTAGGCCTCAATGTGCTTTGAATTGTTTCTTTGCAGATTCTACAAAAGGAGTGTTAAGAGACTCAATGGACTCCTAAATGCCCCTTCAGAGATTCTACAGAAAGATTGTTTCCAACCTGCTGAATCAAAAGTAAGGTTTATCTAAGTGAGATAATCACAAAGCAGTTTCACATATATGTTCTTTGTAGTTTCTATTGTGAAATTTTCATTTTTCCCTATAAACCTCAATGGGATCCAAAATGCCACTTTGTAGATTCTACAAAAAGAATGTTTTCAACGTGCTGAGTCAACAGAGAGAATTAGCTTTGTGAGATGAATCTACAGATTACAAAGCAGTTTCACATATATCTTCTTTCTAGTTTTGATCATGGGATATTCTTCTTTCTAGTTTTTCCCTACAGGTCTCATTGGGCTTTAAATTTTCCCCTGGCAGACTCTACAAAAAGAGTGCTTCCCATTTGCTGATTCAAAAGAAAACTTTTTCTTTGTGAGATGAATCCACACATCACCAAGCTGTTTCACAGATAGCTTCTTTCTAGTTTTTATCACAGAATATTCAGTTTTTCTCTATGGGCCTCAATGGACTCCAAAGTGTTCCTTCACAGATTCTAGAAAAGAAAAAAAGTGTTTCCAAGCTGCTAAATCAAATGACAGGTTTAGCTTTTTGAGATGAATCCTCACATCACAAAGCAGTTTCACAGATAGCTTCTTTCAAGGTTTTATTGCAAGAAATTCAGATTTTCTTTACAGATCTCAATGGACTCCGAAGTATCTCTTCACAGATTCTACAAAAAGAGTGTTTACAACATACAGATTTGAAAGAAAGGTTTAGCTCTGTGAGAGGAAAGTACACATTTCAAAGCAGTTTCACAGATACCACCTTCGTAGTTTGTATTGAGTGATAACTCATTTTTTTTCTATAGACCTCAGTGGGTTCCAAAATGTCCCTTCCCTACAGATTCTAGCAAAAAAAAAAAAAAAAGTTTCCAACTTGCTGAATTGAAAGACAAATTTAACTCTGTGAGATGAATCCAAACATCACTAAGTGGTTTCACCCATAGCTACCTTGTAGTTTTTGTTGGGGAATATTAAGTTTTTCCCTATAGGCCTAAATAAACTGCAAAATGTTCCTTCATATATTTTCCAAACTAGTGTTTCTAAGATACTCATTCAAAAGAAAGGTTTAACTCTGTGAGATGAACCCACACATCACAGAGTTTTCACAGATAGCTTCTTTCAAGTTTTTATTGTGGGATATTCGATTCTTGTCTATAAGCCTCAATGTGCTCTGAAATGTTTCTTCACAGATTCTACAAAAGTTTTTCCAACTCGCTAGATCAAAAGAAAGGTTTTACTGTGTGTGATGAATCCACACATCATAAAATGTTTTCACAAATAGCTATTTTTCTATTTCTATTGCTGGATATTTGGTTTTTCCCTACAGGCCTTAATGAGCTCCAAAATATCCCTTTGCAGATTCTACAAAAAGAATGTTTCTAACATGCTGAATTGAAAGAAATATTTAACTCTGTGAGATGAATCCACACATCACAAAGCAGTTTTACACATAGTTTCTTTCCCATTTCTATCGCGGGATATTTGGTTTTTCCTCATAGGTCTCAGTAGTCTTCGAAATGTCTCTTTGCAGATTCTTCATCAAGAGTGTTTCCAACCTGCTGATTTGAAATAAAATTGTAGCTCTTTAACATGAACCATCCATCCCACAGTGATTTCACAAACAGCATATTTCTAGTTTTTATTGTGGGATATTTGGTTTTTCCCATACGCCTCAATGGGCTTCAAAATATTCCTTTGCAGATTCTACAAAAAGATTGTTTCCAACCTGCTGAATTGAAATAATGGTTTAACTCTGTGAGATGCATCCACCTATTATAAAGCAGTTTCACAGATAGCTTTTATCTGTTTCTTTATCACAGAATATTCATTTTTTCTGTGTAGGCCTCAATGAGCTCTGAAATGCCCCTTCACAGATTCTACAAGAAGAGTGTTTCCAACCTTCTGAATGAAAAAGAAATTTTTACTCTGTGAGATGAATTCACACATCACAACATGGTATCACAGATAGCTGCTGCTGCTTCCTTTTTTTTTTTTTTTTTTAATCACTGGATATTTACTTTTTATGAACAGGCTGAGGCTCCAAATGTCATTTTGTATAATCTACATTAAGTGTGTTTCCAACCTCCTGATTTGAAAGAAAGGTTTAACTTTGTGAGAAGAATCCATACATCTGAAAGCAGCTTCACAAATAGATTCTTTCTGGTTTTTATTGCAGGATATTCTGTTTTCCCCTATAGGCCTCAATGGGCTTTGAAATGACCCTTTGCACAATCTACAAAAAGAATGTTTCCAACGGGCTGAATCAAAAGGAATATTTAATTCTGTGAGATGAATTCACACATTGCAAAGCAGTTTCACACATAGATTCTTTCTAGTTTTTATCATGGGATATTTGGGTTTTCCCCATAGACCTCAATGTACTCGGAAATGTTTCTTTGCAGATTCCACAAAAAGAGTGTTTCCAACCTGCTAAATTAAAAGAGAGTTTGTGCTCTGTGAGATAAATGCATATATTGCACAGCAGTTTCACAATAGCTTTTTTCTAATTTTTATCACATGATAATTGGTTTTTCTATATAGGCCTCAATTGGCTCCAAAAGGTACCCTTGCAGATTGTACACAAAGAATGTTTCTAACCTATTGAATCAAAAGAAAGGTTTAACTCTGTAAGATAAATCCATACATCACAAAGTTGTTTTACAAATAGCTTCTTTCCAGTTTTTATCCTGGGATATTCAGTTTTTCTCTACAGGACTCAATGGGCTCTAAAATGTCCCTTTGCAGATGTTACAAAAAGAGCTTTTACAACCTGATGAATCAAAAAAACGGTTTAACTCTGTGAGATGAATCAAAACATCGCAAGACGATTTCATAGATAGATTCTTTCTAGATTTTATCACGAGATATTCGTTTTTTTCCTATAGGCCTCAATGGGGTTTGAAATGTCCCTTTGCAGATTCTACGAAGAGAGTGTTTCCATCCTGCTGATTCAAAATAAAGTTTTAGCTCTGTGAGGTGAATCCACACATCCCCAGTTTCACAGATAGACTCTCTGTATTTGTTATTGCAGAATATTAAGTTGTTCCTATAGCCCTCAAAGGGTTTGAAATGTTTCCTCACAGATTCTACAAAAAGAGTGTTTCCAATCTGCTGAATTAAAAGAAAAGTTTATATGTTTGATATGAATCCACACATCACAAAGTGGATTCACAGATCACTTATTTCTAGTTTTTATTGCAGAATATTCAGTTGTTCCCTATAGGCCAAAACGAACTTCAAAGTTCTGTGAGATGAATCTACAGATCACCAAGTAGTTTCACAGACAGCTTCTTTGTAATTTTTATTATGGAATATTCAGTGTTTTTTTTTAATAGACCTCAGTGGGTTCCCAAATGTCCCTTTGCAACTTCTACAAAGAGTGTTTCAAAGGTGCTGAATCAAAAGAATGTTTTAGATCTTTGAGATAAATTCACACATCACAAAGAAGTTTTACAGATAGGTTCTTTTCAGTTGTTAGCATGGAATATTTGATGCTTTCTTATAGGCCTCAATGGGCTCTAAAGTGTCCTTTCAGAGTCTACAAAAACAGTATGTCCAACTGGTTGAATCAAAAGAGGTATAGCTTTGTGAGATGAATCCACACATGGCAAAGCAGTTTCACAGATAGTTTCTTTCTGGTTTTTATCACAGGATATTTGGTTTTTCCTTATTGGCCTCAATGGGCTTTAAAATGTACCTTCAAAGATTCTACAAAAATAGGGTTTCCAACATGCTGAATGAGAAGAAAGGTTTAACTATGTGAGATAAATGCACACATTGTAAAGCAGTTTCACTGATAGCTTCTTTCTGGTTTTTATCCTGGGATATTCATTTTTTCCTGTAAGTCTCAATGGGATTTGAAATATCCCTTTGAAGATACTACAAAAACAGTGTTTTCAACTTGCTGAATGAAATAAAGGTCTCACTCTGGGAGATGAATACAGACATCACAAAGCAGTTTCACAGACAGCTACTTTCTAGTTTTTTCACAGCTTATTCGGTTTTTTCCTGTAGGCCTCAATGGACTCAGGAATGTACCTTTACAGATTTTCCACAAATACTTTTTCCAACCTACTTAATTGAAAAAAAAATTTAGCTCTGTGAGATGAATCAACACATTGCAAAGTGGTTTCACAGATAGCTTCTTTCTAGTTTTTATCATGGGATATTCGGTTTTTCTTTATAGGACTCAAATAACTCTGAAATGTCCATTTTCAGATTCTACAAAAAGAGTGTTTCTGACCTGCTGAATCGAAAGGAAAGTTTAACTGTGTGAGACGAATTCACACATTGCAAAGCTGTTTCACAGATAGCCTCTTTCTAGGTGTTTTTCACAGAATATTCTGTTTTTTTGTCATAGGCCACAAAGGGCTCTGAAATGTCCCTTCACAGATTCTACAACAAATGAGTTTCTAAACTACTGAATCAAAGGGAATGTTTAACTCTGTGAGATGAATCCATAGTTTGATAAGTGGTTTCACAGAAACCTTCTTTCTACTTTTTAATCATGGGATATTTGGTTTTTCCCTGTAGGGATCAATGCTCTCTGCAAAGTCGCTTCAAAGATTCTATTAAAAAAAAAGTTTCCAATATGCTAAAGCAAAAGAAGGTTTTAACTCTGTGAGATGAATCCACACATTGCAAGGTGGTTTCATAGATAGCTTCTTTCTAGTTTTTATTGTGAAATATTTGGTTTTTCCCTGTTAACACCAATCAGCTCTGAAATGTCCTTTCACAGTTTCTACAACAAGGATGTTTACAACAGGCGGAATCAAGGTTTAACTCTGTGAAGCGAATCCACACATCACAAAGCCGTTTCACACATAGCTTCTTTCTAGTTTTTATCACTGGATATTCAGTATTCCCTAGAGAACTCAAAGGGTTCTGAAATTTCCCTTCACAGATGATATGAAAAGAATGTTTTCAAACTTCTGTAGAGAAAGAGTGGTTTAAATGTTTGAGACGAATCCACACATTGCAAAGGAGAGTCACAAATAGGTTCTTTCTAGTTTTTATTGTGGGTTATTTGGTTTTTCCCTGTAGGCCTCAATGGGCTCTGAAATCTCCTTTGCAGATTCTACACAAACAGTGTTTCCAACCTGCTGGATCAAAGGAAAGTTATATATCTGTTAGGTGTATCCACATATTGTGACGCAGTACCACAGATAGCTTCTTTCTAGTTTTTATTGCCGAATATTCTGTTTTTCCCTATAGGCCTCAATAGGGTCCGAAATATCCCTTTACAGATTCTACACAAAGGGTGTATTCAACCTGATGAATCAAATGAAAGGTTTAGCTCTGTGAGGTGAACATCACAAAACTGTTTCACAGATGGCTTCTTTCTAGTTTTCATCACAAGATAGGTTTTTTTTTTTTTCCTATAGGCCTCGATGGGCTTTAAAATGTCCCTTTGCAGATTCCACAAAGAGAGTTCTTCCAAAATGCTGAATAAAAAGAAAACTTGAACTCTGTGAGATGAATTTGCATATAGCAATGCTGTTTCACGTATAGCTTCTTTCCAGTTTTTTTTTTTTTTTTTTTTTTTGCAGGATATTTGGTTTTTCTGGAAGCCTAAAAGGGCTCTGAAATGTCTCTTCACAGATTCTACAACAGGTTTTATTTTAACCTGCTGAATTAAAAGAAAGGTTTAATTCTGTGAGATTAATTCACACATCACAAAGCAGTTTCACAGATATTTTCTTTATAGTTTTTTCCCAAAATATTCATTTTTTTTCTTTTGGCCTCATTGGGTTCCTGAATGTCCCTTCGCAGACTTTGCAAAAACAGTAAACAGTGTTTCCAACTTATTGAATTAACAGGATGGTTTATCTCTCTGAGATGAATCCACACATTGCAAACGAGATTCACAGATAGCTTCTTTCTAGTTTTTATCATGGGATATTCTGTTTTGCCCTGTAGGTCTCAATGGGCTCCAAAATGTTTTCTCACAGATGCTACAAAAAGAGTGTTTCAAACCTGCTGAATCAAAAGAGAGGTTTATCTCTGTGAGATGCATCCACATATTGCAAAGTGTTTTCACAGATAGATTCTTTCTAGTTTTTTTCACTGGATATTCAGGTTTTTCTTATAGGTTTCAATGGGCTCTGAATTGTCCCTTTGCAGATTCTACAAAAAAAGTGTTTCCAACATGCTGAACCTAAAGAAAGTTTTAATGTAGTGAGATTAATCCACACATCATTAAGTGGTTTCACAGATAGATTCTTTCTAGTTTTTATGGCAAGATTTTTGTTTTTTCCCTATAGGCCTCTATGGGTTCTGAAATGTTTCTTTGCAGATTCTACACAAATAGTGTTTCCAATCAAAAGAGAGATTTTACTCTGTGAGATGAATCCGTACATCATAAAGGGGTTTCACAGGGAGCTTCTGTCTAGTTTTATCCCGGGATATTTGATTTTTCTTTATTGGCCTCAATGGACTTTTAAATGTTCATTCAAAGATTCTACAGAAAGAATGTTTACAACCTATCGAATCAAAATGAATGTTTATGTATGTGAGGTGAATCCACACATCATTCATCAATTTCACAGATAGCTTTTTTCTAGTTTTAATTTTGAGATATTTGGGTTTTTTCTGTAGGCCTCAATAGGATCAGAAATATTCCTTTGCAGATTCTACAAAACGAGTGTTTCCAACCTATTGATTCAAAAAAAAAAAAAAAAAAAAAAAAGATTTAGCCCTGTGGAATGAGTCTACACATTGGAAAGCGATTTCACATATAGCTTCTTTCTTTTTATATTGTGGGATATTCATTTTTCCCTATAGGTATCAATATGCTGTGAAATTTCCCTTTGCAGATTCAAGAAAAAGAGTGTTACCAACATGCTGAATCAAGAGAGTGGTTTAACTCTGTGAGAGGAATCCACACATTGCAAAGTGGTTTCACAAATAGCGTTTTTCTACTTTTTATTTTGGGATATTTAGTTTTTCCCCTACAGTGCCTTTGCAGATCCTACAAAAAGAGCATTCACAACGTGCTGTATAAAAATACAGGCTTAACCATGTGAGATGAGCCCACACATCACAAAGCCATTTCAAAAATAGCTTCTTGATAGTTTTTATCGTGGAATATTTGGTTTTTCCTATAAGCCTCAATAGACTTTGTATTGTCCCTTTCTGGACTGTAGACAAAGTGTTTCTAACCTGTTGAATACCAAAAATATTTAACTCTGTGAGATGAATCCACACATCACAAAGCTGTTTAACATATAGTTTCTTTCTAGTTTTTATCGTATCTATTTGATTTTTTTTCTGTAGGCCTCAGTGGTCTCCAAACAGATTCCTGAAAAAGAGTGTTTCCACCCTGCTGAATCAAAAGAAATGTTTACATTTCTCTGATGAATCCACATATCACAAAGCAGTTTCACAGATAGCTTCTTTCTAGTTTTTATTGTGGATATTTGATTTTTCCCTATTGGTCTCAATGGGCTTTGAAATGTCTCTTCCCAGACTCTACCCAAAGAACGTTTCCAACCTGCTAAATCGAAGGAAAGGTTTAACTTTGTAAGATGAATCCACGAATCACAAAGCATTTTCATAGGGAGCTTCTTTCTAGTTTTTAATCACAGCATATTCGGTTTTTCCCTATAGGCCCCAAAGGGGTGTGAAATGTCCCTTCACAGATTCCACAAAAAGACTGTTTCCAACCTGCTGAATCAAAAGAATGGATTAAATCTGTGAGATGAATCCACACATCACAAAGTGGTTTCACAGACAGCTTCTTTCTAGTTTCTATCATGGCATATTCAGTTTTTTCCTATAGGCCACAATGTGCTTCAAAATGTCCCTTCACAGATTCTACAAAAAGAGAGTTTCCAACCTGCTGTATCAAAAGAAAGGTTTAACTCTGAGAGATGAATCCACACATCACAAAGCAGTTTCACAGATAACTTCTTTCTAGTTTTTATCATGGAATATTTACTTTTGCCTGTAGGCATCAATGGGCTTCAAAATGTCCCTTTGCAGATTCTACAAAAAGAATGTATTCAACCTGCTGAATCAAAAGAAAGTTTTAACGTTGTGAGGTGAACCCACACAATGCAAAGCAGTTTCACAGATAGCTTCTTTCTAGTTTTTATGGTGGAATATTCAGTTTTTCTGTATATGCTCAATGGGCTCTGAAATGGCCCTTCACAGATTCTACAACAAGAGAGTTTCCTACCTGCTGAATCAAAGTTTTAACTCTGTGACATGAATTTATCCATTGTGAAGCCATTTCACAGATAGCTCATTTCTAGTTGTTATCATGGGATATTTGGATTTTCATTGAAGACCTCAATGGTCTCTGAAATTTCACTTCACAGATTCTACAAAAACAGTCTTTACAAGTTGCTGAATATAAAGAAAGATTAAACTCTGTGAGATGAATCCACACATTGCAAAGTCATTTCAGTGATACCTTTTTTCTAGTTTTTATCATGGATATTCCATTTTTTCCTATAGGGATCAATGGCCTCTGATACGTCCCTTTGCAGATTCTACAAAAAATCTTTTGAAAAAGAAGTGTTTTCAACATGGTTCACCAAAACAAATGTTTAACTCTGTAAGATGAATGCACACATCACAAAGCAGTATGACATATCGGTTGTTTCTAGTTTTTATTGTGGATATTTGTTTTCTTCCTATAGGCCTTAAGGGGCTTTGACATATTCCTTCACAGACTCTACACAAAGAATACTCCAACCTAATGAATATAAGAAATATTTAGCTGTGGGAGATAAATCGACACATTGCAAAACAGTTTCACAGATAGCTTCTTTCTAGTTTTAATCACTTGATATTTGATATTTCTCTATAGGTCTCTTTGGGCTGGGAAATCTCCCTTCACAGATTCTACATAAAATGTTTTTCCAACCTGCTGATCCAAAAGAAAGCTTTAGCTCCATGAGATGGACCTACCTATTGCAAAGCAGTTTCACAGATAGCTTCTTTCTAGTTTTTATCGCAGGATATTTGACTTTTCCCTATAGGCCTCAATGGCTCTGAAAAGCCCCTTCGCAAATTCTACAAATAGAGTGTTTACAACCTGCTGAATCAAAGGAAAGGTTTAGTTTTGTGAGATGAATCCATACATTGCAAAGTGGTTTCTCAGATAGCTTCTTTCTAATTTTTATCACAGCATATTCAGTTTTTTACTCTAGACCACAATGGGCTCTGAATGTCCCTTCGAAGATACTACACAAAGAGTATTTTCAATCTACTGAATCAAAGAAAGGTTTAAATTTGTGGAATACATTTACATATCACAAATTGGCTTCATGGATAGCTTCTTTCTACTTTTTATCACAGGATATTCAGTTATTTTTTTCTACAGACCTCAATGAACTTTGTAATGTTTTTATGTAGATTGTACAAAAAGAGTTTTCCAACCTGCTGAATTAAAAAAAAGGTTTAACTCTGGGATGAATCTACACATCATAAACCAGTTTCACAGATAGCTGCTTTCTTGTTTTTATTATAGGATATTTGGTTTTTCCAAATAGACCTGAATGGGCTCCTAAATTTCCCTTTGCAGATCCTGTAAATAGAGTGTTTCCAACCTGCTGAATCAAAGGAATGTTTTTAACTCTGTGAGATTTATCCACACATCGCAGAGCAATTTCACAGAGGAATTCTTTCTAGTTTTTATGGCAGGATATTCTATTGTTCCTGATAGTCCTGACTGGTCATTGAAATATCCCTTTGCAGATTCTCCAACCTTCTGAATCAAAAGAAAGGTTTAACTCTTTGAGGTGAATCCACATATCGCAAATCAATTTCACAGAAAGTTTCTTTCCAGTTTTGATCAGGGTATATTCTGTTTTTCCCTATAGGCCTGAATGGGCTTCTAAATGTCCCTTTGCAGATTCTACATAAAAAGTGTTTTGAACCTGCTGAATCAAAATAAATATTTAGCTTTGTGAGTTGAATCGACACATTGCTAAACAGTTTTATAGACAGTTTTTTCCCCCCCCCCAGTTTTTATAGCGGCATATTTGGTGATAGGCCTCAAAGGGCTTCAAAATGTCCATTCACAGATTCTACAAAGAGACTGTTTCCAACTTGATGAATTGAAAGAAAGGTTTGAATCTGTGAGATAAATCACATTGTAAAGCAGTTTCACAGATAGGTTCTTTCTAGTTTTTTTCATGGGATATTAGGTTTTTTCCTATTGGGCTCAATGGGCTTTGGAATGTCCCTTTGGAGATTCTACCAGAATGTTTACAATCTACTGAATTGAAAGAAACATGTATCTCTGTGAGATGGATCACACATCAGAAATCAGTTTCACAGGCTAGCTTCTTTCTAGTTTTTGTCACGGGATATTTATATTTTCCTATAGGCTTCAATAGGCTTAGAAGTATCCCTTCACAGATCCTACAAAAAGAGTGTTTATAACCTGCTGAATCAAAATAAATATTTAGCTCTGTGAGACGAGTCGAGGCATCACAAAACAGTTTCACAGAGAGGTTCTTTCTAGATTTTATCATGGGATATTCAATTTTTCTCTATAGGCCTCGGTGAAATTTGAAATGTTCCTTAGCAGATTCTACACAAAGATTATTTCCCACCTCCTGATTTGAAAGAATGTTTTAGCTCTGTGAGATGAATCCACACATTTCAAAGCGGTTTCACATATAGCTTTTTTCTAGTTTTTATCAGAGGATATTCAGTTTTTTTCCTTAAGTCTCAATGTGCTGTGAAGTGTCCCTTCTCAGAATATACACAGAGTATTTCCAACCTGTTGAATGAAAGAATGGTTTAACTATGTGAGATGAAGCCAAACATCACAAAGCAGCTTCACAGATAGCTTCTTTGTAGTTTTTATTGTGGGATATTTGATTTTTTTCTATAGACAACAATGGGCTCCGTAATGTTAACTCTCAGATTCTACAAAAAGGGACTTTCAAACCTGGTGAATCAAATGAAACATTTAACTCTAGGATATGAATCCACATATTGCAAAGTAGTTTCATAAACAGCATTTTCTAATTTTTATTGCAGAGCATTCTGTTTTTCCCTGTAAGCCTCAATGGGCTCCAAAATGTTTCTTTGCAGATTCAACAAAAAGAGTGTTTCCAAACTGGTGAATCAAAAGAAGGTTTTAACTCTGTGAAATGAATCTGCACATCACAAAACAGTTTCACAGATAGTTTCTTTCTAGTTGTTATAGCCATATATTGCATTTTCCCCATAGGCCTCAATTAGTTCTGAAATGTTCCTTCACAAATTCTAAACAAAGAGTGTTTCCAAACTGCTGAATCAAAAGATTCAGCTCTGTGGGATGAATCTACACATCACAAAGTAATTTCATATAGAGTTTCTTTCTAGTTTTTATCATGAGACGTTTGTTTTTTTCATATAGGCCTCAATGGGCTTTGAAATGTGTTTTCACACTTCTGCAAAGAAAGTACTTCCAACCTGCTGAATCAAAAGCAAGGTTTAACTCTGTGAAATAAATCCACACTTTGCAAAGGGGTTTCACAGATAGCGTCTTTCTAGTTTTTTGATGGGATATTCAATTTTTTCCTATTGTCCACAAAGGACTCTGAAATATCCCTTCACAGATTCTCCAGAAGGTGTTTCCAACTTGCGGATTTTAAAGAATGGTTTATCTCTGAGATGAATTTACACATAGCAAAGAGGTTTCACAGATAGCTTCTTTCCAGTTTCTAACATGGGATATTCGGTTTTTCCCTATAAGCTTCAATATGTTCTGAAATGTACCTTCAAAGATTCTACAAAAAGAGTTTTTCCAACTTGCTGAATCTAAAGAAAGATTTAACTCTGAGAGTTGAATCTACACATGGCAAAGCAATTAAGCAGATAGTTTCTTTATAGTTTTTATTGAGAAATATTCAGGTTTTTTTCTGAAAGCCTCAATGGGCCCTGTAATGTTCCTTCACAGATTCTGCAAAATAAAGTGTTTCCAACATGCTGAATTAAAGCAAATTTTTAGCTCTGTTAGATGAATTCACACATCACAAAGCATTTTAACAGATAGCTTCTTTCTAGTTTTTATTGTGGGATATTCATTTTTTCCCTATGGGACTCAGTGGGCTCTGAAATGTCCCTTCACAGATTCTACAAAAAGAGTGTTTCCATTTATTTATTGGCAAATACAAGGAAATTTTTAATTCTGGGAAATGAATCCACACACTGCAAATCGATTTCACAGAGAGCTTCTTTTTGGTTTTTAATGTGGAAAATTTGGTTTTTCCCTGTAGGTCTCAATAGGCTCCGAATGTCCTTTCACAGTTTCCACACAAACAGTGTTTCCAAGCTGTTGAATTGAAAGAAAATTTTAACTTTGTGAGATGAATTCACACACTGCAAACTGGTTTCACAGATAGCTTCTTTCTAGTTTTTATCACAGGATATTCGGTTTTTCCATATAGACCTCAATGGCTGTGAAAAGTTTCTTTGTAGATTCTACAAATAGAGTGTTTACAAACCGCTGAATCAAAGAAAAGTTTAGCTCTGTTAGATGAATCCAAACATTACAAAGCAATTTCACAGATATCTTCTTTCTAATTTTTAATCATGTAATATTCTGTTTTTCCCTATAGGCCTCAATGAGCTCTGAAGTGTCTTTTTGAAGATACTACACAAAGAGTGTTTCCAACCTGCTGAATCAAAAGAAAGGTTTAAATTTTTGAGATGAGTCCAAAGCAGTTTCACTGATAGCTTCTTTTTTAGTTTTTATTGCAGAAATTGAAAGGCTTAGCTCTCTGAGATGAATTCTCATATCACATAGCTGTTTCACAGACTTTTTTTGTGTGTTTTTTCCTGCAAAATATTCAATTTTCTCCTATAGGCCTCAATGGGCTATGAAATGTCCTATTGCAGATTCTACTAAAAGAGTGTTTCCTACCTGCTGAATAGAAAGAAAAAAATAACTCTGTGAGATGATTTCATATACAGAACAACTGTTTCATAGATAGTTTCTTTCTAGTTATTTTAGTGGGATATTTGGTTTTTCTTTATAGAATACAATGGACTCTGAAATGTCCCTGACAGGTTCTACAAAAACAGTGTTTCCAACCTGGTAACTCAAAGGAAAGTTTTAACTCTGGGTGATGAATCCCAAAATTGCAAATCACTTTCACAGACAGCTTCTTTGTACATTTTATCAAGAGATATTCGGTTTTTTGCTATAAGCCTGAATGGGCTCCCAAATGTGTAATCACAGATTCTATATAAAGAGCGTTTTGTACATGCTGAATCAAAAGAAATATTTAGCTATGTGAGATGTATCCACACAATGCAAAATAGTTTCACAGAAAGTTTCTTTCTAATTTTTATGTTGACATATTCTGTTTTTCCCTATAAGCCTCAAAGGGTTTGAAATGTCCCTTCACAGATTCTACAAAAAGAGTGTTTAGAACTTGCTGAATTGAAAGAAAGTTTTAACTCTGTGAGATGAATCCACACATTGCAAAGCTGTTTCACAGATAGCTTCTTTCCAGATTTATTGCAGGATATTTCATTTTTTTTTCTAGAGTCCTCAATGGGCTTTGTAATATCCATTTGCAGATTTTACAAAAAGACTATTTCCAACCTGGGGAATCAAATGAAAGTTTTAACTCTGGGAGGTGAATCTACACATTGCAAAGTGGTTTAACAAATGGAATTTTCTAGTTTTTATCATGGAATATTCTCTTTTCCCTGTAGGCCTCCATGGGCTTCAAAATGTCTCTTCACAGATTCTGAAAAAAGAGTGTTTCCAAGCTGGTGAATCAAAAGAACGTTTTAAATCTGTGAGATGAATCCACACTACAAAAAAACAGTTTCATGGATAGCTTCTTTCTAGCTTATATAATGTGATACTCGATTTTTCCTTATAGGCCTCAATTAATTCTGAAATTCCCTTTGCAGATTCTACACAAAGGGTGTTTCCAAATTGCTAAATCAAAAGAAAAGTTTAGGCCGGGCGCGGTGGCTCAAGCCTGTAATCCCAGCACTTTGGGAGGCCGAGACGGGCGGATCACGAGGTCAGGAGATCGAGACCATCCTGGCTAACACGGTGAACCCCGTCTCTACTAAAAATACAAAAAACTAGCCGGTGAGGTGGCGGGCACCTGTAGTCCCAGCTACTTGGGAGGCTGAGGCAGGAGAATGGCGTGAACCCGGGAGGCGGAGCTTGCAGTGAGCTGAGATCCGGCCACTGTACTCCAGCCTGGCGACAGAGCGAGACTCCGTCTCAAAAAAAAAAAAAAAAAAAAAAAAAAAAAAAAAAAAAAAAAAAAAAAAAGTTTAGCTTTGTGAGATGAATCCCACATCACAAAGTGATTTCAGAATGGCTTCTTCCTACTTTTTATCCCAGGATGTTCAGTTTTTTTTCTACAGCCTCAATGAAATTCTAAATGTCCCTTCGCACATTCTACAAAAAGAGTGTTTCCAGCCTGGTGAATCAAAAGAAAGGTTTAATTCTGTGACATGAATCCACACATCACAAAGCAGTTTCACAGGTAGCTTCTTTCTAGTTTTTATCTTGGGATATTCAATTTCTCCTTATAGGCCACAGTGGTCTTCGAAATGTCCCTTCACATATTCTGCAAAAAGAGTGTTTCCAACAAGCTGAATAAAATGAAAGTTTTAGCTCTGTGAAATGAATCCACACGTTGTAGAGTAGTTTCACAGAGAAAGCCTTTCTAGTTTATATCGTAGGATATTTTGGTTTTCTTGATAGTCCTCAGTGGACATTGAACTATCCTTTCACAGATTCTCCTCTAAAGTGTCTCTAACCTTCAGAAACAAACAAAAGGTTTAACTCTGTGAGATAAATCCACACATCGCAAAGCAGTTTCTCAGGTAACTTCTTTCAAGTTTTTATCACGGAATATTTGGTTTTTCCCTATAGGCTTCATTGGGATTAGAAATGTCCCATCACAGATCCTACCTAAAGAGTGTTTTGAACCTGCTGAATCAAAAGAAATATTCAGCTCAGTAAGATGTGTCTTCACTTCGCAAAATGCTTTCACAGAGCTTCTTTCTTGGTTTTATCTTGAGATATTTGGTTTTTCTCCATAGGCCTCAATGAAATCCAAATGTCCCTTCACAGGTTGTACACAAAGATTGTTTCCAACCTGCTGATTTGAAAGAAATGTTTAGATCTTTGAGATTAATCCACACATCACGAAGCAGTTTCATATATAGCTTCTTTCTACTGTTTACAACAGATATTTGGTTTTTCCCTAAGGCTTCAATTGGCTCCAAAGTATCCCTTCAAGATTCTACAAAAAGCGTTTTTCCAACTTGCTGAATCTAAAGCAAGGTTTAATTCTGTGACATGAATCCACACTTAGCAAAACAATTACTCAGATAGCTTCCTTATAGTTTTATCACGGGATATTAAGTTTTTTCTTTAAGCTTCAATGGGCCCTGTAATGTCCCTTTGTGGATTCTACAAAAAGAGTATTTCCAACCTCCTGAATTAAAACAAAAGTTTGCCTCTGTGAAGTGAATACTCACATCACGCAGCAGTTTCACAGATAGCTTTTTTCTAATTTTTATTGTGGGATATTCAGTTTTCCCCTATAGGACTCAGTGAACTCTGAAAATTCCCTTTGCAGTTTCTACAAAAAGAGTGTTTCCATTCTGGTAAATCAAATGAAAGTTTTAATTCTGGGAAACAAACCCACACATTGCAAATCAGTTTCGCAGAGAGTTTCTTTCTCATTTTAAACATGGGAAATTTGGTTTTCCCTATAGGACTGAATGAGCTTCAAAATTGTTATTCACAGATTCTATATAACGAGCGTTTCCAACCTAATTAATCAAAAGAGGGGTTTAACTCTGTGAGATGAATCCAAATATCACAAGTTGATTTCACAGAGGGTATCTTTCTGGTTTTTATCACAAGATATTCAGCTTTTCCCTATAAGCCTCAATGGTTGTGAAAAGTTTCTTCACAGATTCTACAAATAGTGTGTTATAAGCTGGTGAATCAAAAGAAAGGTTTAGCTCTTTGAGGTGAATCCACACATCACAAAGCATTTTCAAAGGTAGCTTCTTTCTAGTTTTTATCATGGGATATTCAGTTTTTCCCTATAACCCTAATGGGCTCTGAAGTGTCCCTTCAGAGATACTACACAAAGAGTGTTTTCAACCTGCTGAATTAAAAGAAAGGTTTAACATTATAAGAAAAATCCACACATCACAAAGTGGTTCACAGATAGTTTTTTTCTACTTTATATAGCATGGTATTTGGTTTTTTCTATAGGCCTCATGAACTTTGAAATGTCCTTTTGCAGACTCTACAAAACGAATGTTTCAAACCTGTTGAATCAAAATAAAGGTTTAATTCTGTGACATAAATTCACACATCATAAGCCAGTTTCACAGATAGATGGTTTCTTATTTTTATAGTTGGATATTTGGTTTTTTCCAATAGACTTGAATGGACTCCGAAATATCCCTTCACAGATTCTGCTGTATTTAAAGAATGTTTAAACTCTGTTAGATGAATCCACACATCGTGAATCAGATTCACAGATAGCTTCTTTGTAGTTTTTATCACAGGACATTCAGTTTTTCCCTGTAGGTTTCATTGGCTCTGAAAAGCCCATTTTCACAGGTAGCTTCTTTCTAGTTTTTATCATGGGATATTGTTTTTTCCTTATAAGCCTCCAAGGGGTCCAAAGTGTCCCTTTGAAGATACTATACAAAGACTGTTTCCAACTTGCTGAATCAAAAGAAAGTTTAACTTTATGAGATAAATCCACACATCACAAAGTGGATCTCAGATAGCTTCTTTCTACTTATCATGGCAGAATATTCATTTATATATATATATATAATGCCTCAATGAACTTTGAAATATCCCCTTGCCGATTCTACAAAAAGAGTGTTTCAAACCACATGAATCAAAAGAAAAGTTTAATTCAGTGAGAGGAATCCATAAATCATAAATCAGTTTCACAGATGGTTGTTTTTCTGTTTTTATTGTGGGATATTCATTTTTACCCAATAGACATGAATGGTCTCTGTAATGTAACTTCATAGACTCTGCAAAAAGAGTGTTTCCAATGCACTGAATCAAAGGAAAATTTTAGCTCTCTGATATGAATTCACACATCACAGACTGGTTTCACAGAGAGCTTCTTTCAAGTTTTTATTGTGGGATATTCACTTTTCCCTGATAGTCCTCAATGGGTATCGTAATGTCCCTTTGAAGATTCTCCTCAAAAGTGTTTCCAACGTTCTGAATCAAAAGAAAGGTTTAGTTCTGTGACATGAATCCACACATTGCAAATCAGTTTCACAGGTAGCTTCTTTCTAGTTTTTATTGCAGGAAATTCAGGTTTTCCCTATGGAACTAAATGGGATTTAAAATGTCCCCTCACAGATTCTACCAAAAGAGTGTTTCCAATTTGCTGAAGCAAAATAAAGGTTTAGCTCTGCGAGATGAATCCAGGCACTGAAAAGTGGTTTCACATATAGCTTCTTTCTAGTTTTTATTGCAGGATATTTGGTTTTATTCAACAGGCCTCAGTGGCCTTTGAAATGTTCCATCGCAGATTCTACAAAAAGAATGCTTCCAACCTGCTGAATCAAAATAAAGGTTTAACTTTGTGAAATGAATACACACATTGCAAAGTGGTTTCACAGATAGATCCATTCTAGTTTTTATCATGGAATATTCGTTTATTCCCTATAGAACTCAATGCCCTCCGCAATGTCCCTTCACAGTTACTATAAAAAGAGTGTTTCTATCTTGCTGATTAAAAAGAAAGGTTTAGCTCTGTGAGATATATCTACCCATTGTAAAGTGGTTTAGCAGATAGCTTCTTTGTGGTTTGTATCGTGGGATATTCAGTTTTTCCGTATAGGCCTCAATAGGCTCCAAAATGTCCCTTCACAGATTCTAAAAAAAGAGTTTTTGCAGTCTGCTGAATAAAAAGAAAGGTTTAACTCTGTGAGATGAATCCACACATTGCAAAGCAGTTTCACAGATAGTTTCTTTGTAGTTTTTATCGTAGGATATTCAGATTTTCCCTATAGGTTTCAATGTACTTTTAAATTTCCCTTAACAGATTCTAGAAAAAGAGTGCTTCAAACCTTCTGAATCAAAATAAAGATGTGACACTGTGGCATGAATACAGACAGAGTAAAACATTTTCACAGATAGCTTCTTTCTACTTTTTATCATGGGATATTCATTTTTTTCTCTATTGGCCTAAAAAGACTCCAAAATGTCCCTTCACAAATTTCAGAAAAAGTGTATTTCCAACCTGCTAAACCAAAAGAAATGTTTAGCTCTTTGAGATGAATCTGCAAATTTCAAATTGATTTAAGAGATGGCTTCTTTCTGTTTCTTATCATGGCATATTCTGTATTTTTTTTTTTCTATAGACGACAATAGGATTCAAAATGTCCCTTCACAGATTCTACAAAAAAAAGTGTTTCCAGCCTGTGGAATGCAAAGATAGGTTTAACTCTTTGAGATGAACCCACACATCACAAAGCAGTTTCACAGATATCTTCTTTCTAGTTTTCACAGAAGGATATTCAATTTTTTCCTATAGTCCTCAATGGGCTCTGAAATATCCCTTTGATGATTCTGCACAAAGAGTGTTTATAACCTCTTGAATCAAAAGAAGGGTTGAGGGAGGAACAAGACGGCCCAATAGGAAGAGCTCCAGTCTACAGCTCCCAGCACGAGCAACACAGAAGACAGCGGATTTCTGCATTTTCAACTGAGGTACTGGGTTCAACTCACTAGGGAGTGCTGGATAATCGGTGCTGGTCAGCTGCTGCAGCCCAACCAGCGAGAGCTGAAGGAGGGCGAGGCAACACCTCACCTGGGAAGCACAAGGGGGAAGGGAATTCCTTTTCCTAGCCAGGGGAAATGAGACACAAAACACCTGGAAAATCAGGTAACTCCCACCCCAATACTGTGCTTTACCAAGGGTCTTAGCAAATGAGCACACAAGGAGATTATATCCCACACCTGGCCGGGAGGGTCCCACAACCATGGAGCCTCCCTCATTGATAGCACAGCTGTCTGCAATCTAATGGCAAGGCAGCAGCAAGGCTGGGGGAGGGGTGTCCGCCATTGCTGAGGCTTAACTAGGTAAACAAAGCTGCTGGGAAGCTCAAACTGGCTGGAGCTCACAGCAGCTCAAGGAGGCCTGCCTGTCTCTGTAGACTCCACCTCTGGGGACAGGGCACAGCTAAACAACAACAACAACAACAACAACAATAAAAGCAGCAGAAACCTCTTCAGACCAAAAGACTGTGTCTGACAGCTTTGAAGAGAGCAGTGGATCTCCCAACACAGAGGCTGAGATCTGAGAATGGACAGACTGCCTGCTCAAGTGGGTCCCTGACCCCTGAGTAGCCTAACTGGGAGACATCCCCCACTAGAGGCAGATCGACACCCTACACCTCACACGGTGGAGTACACCCCTGATAGGCAGCTTCCAAAGCAAGAAATAGACAGGTACACTCGCTGTTCGGCAATATTCTATCTTCTGCAGCCTCTGCTGCTGATACCCAGACAAACAGCGTCTGGAGTGGACCTCTAGCAATCTCCAACAGATCTAAAACTAAGGGTCCTGACTGTTAGAAGGAAAACTAACAAACAGGAAGGACACCCACACCAAAACCCCATCAGTACGTCACCATCATCAAAGAACAGAGGCAGATAAAACCACAAAGATGGGGAAAAAGCAGGGCAGAAAAGCTGGAAATTCAAAAAATAAGAGCGCATCTCCCCCTGCAAAGGAAAGCAGTTCATCGCCAGCAACAGATCAAAGCTGGACAGACAATGACTTTGACGAAATGAAGAAGAAGGCTTCAGTTCATCAAACTTCTCAGAGCTAAAGGAGGAATTACGTACCCTGTGCAAAGAAACTAAACATCTTGAAAAAAGAATGGAAGAATTGATAACTAGAATAATTAATGCAGAGAAGGACAAAAATGAACTGACAGAGATGAAAACCATGACATGAGAAATATGCGACAAATGCACAAGCTTCAGTAACCGACTCGATCAACTGGAAGAATGAGCATCAGCGATTAAGGAACAAATGAATAAAATGAAGCAAGAAGAGAAATCTAAAGCAAAAAGAAGAAAAAGAAATGAACAAAGCCTGCAAGAAGTATGGGATCATGTAAAAAGACCAAATCTAAGTCTGTTTGGGGTGCCTGAAAGCGAAGGGGAAAATGGAACCAAGTTGGAAAACACTCTTCAGGATATCATCCAGGAGAACTTCCCCAACCTAGTAGGACAGGCCAACATTCAAATTCAGGAAATACACAGAACCCCACAAAGATACTCCTCGAGAAGAGTAACTCCAAGACACATCATTGTCAGATTCACCTGACATGAAGAAAGATAACTTAAGGGCAGTCAGAGAGAAAGGTCCCACAAAGGGAAGCCCATCAGACTAATAGCAGATCTCTCAGCAGAAACTCTACAAGCCAGAAGAGAATGGGGGCCAATATTCAACATTCTTAAAGAAAAGAATTTTCAACCCAGAATTTCATATCCAGCCAAACTAAGTTTCATAAGTGAAGGAGAAATAAAATCCTTTACACATAAGCAAATGCTTAGAGATTTTGTCACCACCAGGCCTGCCTTTCAAGAGACCCTGAAGGAAGTTTACATGGAAAGGAACAACTGGTACCAACCATTGCAAAAACATGCCAAAATGTAAAGACCATTGAGGCTAGAAAGCAACTGCATGAACTAACGAGCAAAATAATCAGTTAATATCATAATGGCAGGATCAAGTTCACACATAACAATATTAACCTTAAATGAAAATGGACTAAATGGTCCAATTCAAAGACACAGACTGGCAAACTGGATAAAGAGTCAAGATCCATCAGTTTGCTGTATTCAGGAGACCCATCTCACATGCAGAGACATACATAGGCTCAAAATAAAGGGATGGAGGAAGATCTACCAAGCAAATGGAGAACAAAAAAAAAGCAGGGGTTGCAACACTAGTCTGTGATAAAACAGATTTTAAACCATCAAAGATCAAAAGAGACAAAGAAGGCCATTACATAATGGTAAAGGGATCAATTCAACAGGAAGAGCTAACTATCCTAAATATATATGTACCCAATACAGGAGCACCCAGATTCATCAAGCAAGTCCTTAGAGACTTACAAAGAGACTTAGACTGCCATACAATAATAATCGGAGACTTCAACACCCCACTTTCAACATTAGACAGATCAACGAGACAGAAAGTTAACAAGGATATCCAGGAATTGAACTCATCTCTGCACTAAGCAGACCTAATAGACATCTACAGAACTCCCCACCCTAAATCAACAGAATATACATTCTTCTCAGCACCACATCACAATTATTCCAAAATTGACCACATAATTGGAAGTAAAGCATTCCTCAGCAAATGTAAAAGAACAGAAATTATAACAAATTGTCTCTCAGACCACAATGCAATCAAACTAGAACTCAGGACTAAGAAACTCAATCAAAATCACTCAACTACATGGAAACTGAACAACCTGCTCCTGAATGACTACTGGGTACATCACAAAATGAAGGCAGAAATAAAGATGTTCTTTGAAACCAATGAGAACAAAGATACAACATACCAGAATCCCTGGGACACATTTAAAGCAGTGTGTAGAGGGAATTTATAGCACTAAATCCCCACAAGAGAAAGCTGGAAAGATCTAAAATTGACACTCTAACATCACAATTAAAAGAACTAGAGAAGCAAGAGCAAACACATTCAAAAGCTAGCAGAAGAGAAGAAATAACTAAGATCAGAGCAGAACTGAAGGAGATAGAGACACAAAAAACCCTCCAAAAAATCAATGAATCCAGGAGTTGATTTTTGAAAAGATCAACAAAACTGATAGACTGCTAGCAAGACTAATAAAGAAGAAAAGAGAGAAGAATCAAATAGATGCAATAAAAAATGATAAAGGGGATATCACCACCGACCCCACAGAAATACAAACTACCATCAGAGAATACTATAAACACCTCTACACAAATAAACTAGAAAATCTAGAAGAAATGCATAATTTCCTGGACACTTACACTCCCCCAAGACTAAACCACGAAGAAGCTGAATCCCTGAATACATCAAGAGCAGGCTCTGAAATTGAGGCAATAATTAATAGCCTACCAACCAAAGAAAGTCCAGGATCAGATGGATTCACAGATGAATTCTACCAGAAGTACAAGGAGGAGCTGGTACCATTCCTTCTGAAATTATTCCAATCAATAGAAAAAGAGCGAATCCTCCCTAACTCATTTTATGAGGCCAGCATCATCCTGATACAAAAGCCTGGCAGAGACACAACAAAAAGGAGAATTTTAGACCAATATCCCTGTTGAACATCGATGTAAAAATCCTCAATAAAATATTGGTAAACCGGATCCAGCTGCACATCAAAAAGCTTATTCACCATGATCAAGTGGGCTTCATCCCTGGGATGCAAGGCTGGTTCAACATATGCAAATCAATAAACAAAAACCAGCATATAAACAGAACCAAAGACAAAAACCACAAGATTATCTCAATAGATGCAGAAAAGGCTTTTGACACAATTCAATAGCCCTTCATGCTAAAAATGCTCAAGAAATTCGGTATTGACGGAACGTATCTCAAAATAATAAGAGCTATTTATGACAAACCCACAGCCAATATCACGCTGAATGGGCAGAAACTGGAAAAATTCCCTTTGAAAACTGGCACAAGACAAGGATGCCCTCTCTCACCACTCCTATTCAACATAGAGTTGGAAGTTCTGGCTAGGGCAATCAGACAAGAGAAAGAAATCAAGGGTATTCAGTTAGGAAAAGAAGAGGTCAAATTGTCCCTGTTTGCAGATGACATGATTGTATATTTAGAAAACCCCATTGTCTCAGCCCAAAATCTCCTTAAGCTGATAAGCAACTTCAGCAAAGTCTCAGGATACAAAATTAATGTGCAAAAATCACAAGCATTCTTATACACCAGTAACAGACAAACAGAGAGTCAAATCATGAATGAATTTCCATTCACAATTGCTTCAAAGAGAATAAAATACCTAGGAATCCAACTTACAAGGGATGTAAAGGACCTCTTCAAAGTGAAGTATAAACCACTGCTCAGTGAAATCAAAGAGGACACAAACAAATGGAAGAACATACTATGCTCATTTATAGGAAGAATCAATATCATGAAAATGTCCATACTGCCCAAGGTTATTTATAGATTCAATGCCATCCCCATCAAACTACCAATGACTTTCTTCACAGAATTGGAAAAAAAAAAAACTGCTTTAAAGTTCATATGGAACCAAAAAAGAGCCTGCATTGCCAAGACGATCCTAAGTCAAAAGAACAAATCTGGAGGCATCACGCTACTTGACTTTAAAGTATACTACAAGGCTACAGTAACCAAAACAGCATGGTACTGGTACCAAAACAGAGATATAGACCAATGGAACAGAATAGAGTCCTCCGAAATAATACCACACATCTACAACCATCTGATCTTTGACAAACCTGAGAGAAACAAGGAATGGGGAAAGTATTCCCTATTTAATAAATGGTGCTGGGAAAATTGGCTAGTCATAAGTAGAAAGCTGAAACTGGATCCTTTCCTTACTCCTTATAGGAAAATTAATTCAAGATGGATTAGAGACTTAAATGTTAGACCTAATACCATAAAAACCCTAGAAGAAAACCTAGGTAATACCATTGAGGAAATAGGCAAAGGCAAGGACTTCATGTCTAAAACACCAAAAGCAACGGCAACAAAAGCCAAAATTGACAAATGGGATCTAATTAAACTAAAGAGCTTCTGGACAGCAAAAGAAACTACCATCAGAGTGAACAGGCAACCTACAGATGGGAGAAAATTTTTACAATCTACTCATCTGACAAAGGGCCAATATCCAGAACCTACAAAGAACTCAAACAAATTTACAAGAGGAAAACAACCCCATCAAAAAGTGGGCAAAGGATATGAACAGACATTCTCAAAAGAAGACATTCATACAGCCAACAGACACATGAAAAAATGCTCATCATCACTGGCCATCAGAGAAATGCAAATCAAAACCACAATGAGATACCATCTCACACCAGTTAGAATGGCAATCTTTAAAAAGTCAGGAAACAACAGGTGCTGGAGAGGATGTGGAGAAATAGGAACACTTTTACACTGTTGGTGTGATTGTAAACTAGTTCAACCATTTTGGAAAACAGTATGGCAATTCCCCAAGGATCTAGAAATAGAAGTACCATATGACCTAGCCATCCCATTACTGGGTATATACCCAAAGGATTATAAATCATGCTGCTATAAAGACACATGCACACGTATGTTTATTGCAGCACTATTCACAATAGCAAAGACTTGGAATCAACCCAAATGTCCATCAGTGACAGACTGGATTAAGAAAATGTGGCATATATACACCATGGAATACTATGATACTATGCAGCCATAAAAAATGATGAGTTTGTGTCCCTTGTAGAGACATGGATGCAGCTGGAAACCATCATTCTCAGCAAACTATCACAAGAAGAGAAAACCACACACCGCATGTTCTCACTCATAGGTGGGAACTGAACCATGAGATAACTTGGACTCGGGAAGGGGAACATCACTCACTGGGGCCTATCATCGGGAGCAGGGAGAGGGGAGGGATTGCATTGGGAGTTATACCTGATGTAAATGATGAATTGATGGGTGCTGACTAGTTGATGGGTGCAGCACACCCACATGGCACAAGTATACATATGTAACAAACCTGCACGTTATACATATGTACCCTAGAACTTAAAGTATAATAATAATAAATAAATAAATAAATAAATAAATAAGGGTTTATCTTTGTGAGATGAATCCAGACATCCAAATCTGTTTCACAGGTAGCTTCATTCTAGTTTTTAATCCAGGAAATTCATTATTTTCTTATAGGCCTCAATGGGCTTTAAAATGTCTCTTCACAGATTTTACAAAAACAGTGTTTCCAATCTGCTGAATAAAAAGGAAGGTTTAGCTCTGCGAGATGATTCCAGACATTGCATAGCAGATTCACAGACATCTCCTTTCTAGTTTTATCATGAGATATTCAATTTTTTCCTATAGGCCTCAAAGGACTTTAATATGTCCCTTCTCAGATTCTACAAAAAGAGGATTTCCAACCTGCTGAATATAAAGAAAGTTTTAACTCTGTGAGATGAATCCACACATAGCAAAATGATTTCTGAGATAGCTTCTTTCTTGTTCTTATCATAGGATATTCAATTGTTCCCTATAGGCCCCAATGGGATCTAAAACATTCCTTTGCAGATTCTTCAAAAAGAGTGTTCCAACCTGCTGAACAAAAGAGAAGTTTAACTTGATGAGACGAACCTACACATTACAAAGTGACTTTGCAGATAGCTTCTTTCTAGTTTTTACGGTGGGATATTAGTTTTTTCCTTATAGACCTGAATGGGCTCCACAAAGTCCCTTTACATTTTCTACATAGAGAATGTTTAACATTTGTTGAATCAAAAGGAATATTTACCTAAGTGAGATAAATCCACACATCACAAAGCAGTTTCACAGATAGCATCTTTCTAGTTTTTATTGCAGGCTGTTCCATGTTTCTCTATAGGCCACAAAAGGCTCTGAAAATTCCCTTCGCAGATTCTACAAAATCGTGTTTTCAACCTCCTGAATTCAAAGAAAGGTTTAATTTTTTGATTTGAGCCCACACATCGCAAAGCTGTTTCGCAGATAGCTTCTTTCTAATTTTTATCAAAGGATATTTGGATTTTCCCTATAGTCCTAAATGGGCTCCGATATTTTCCTTCTCAGGTTCTACAGCAAGGGTGTCTCCAATCTGTTGAATCAAAAGAAGGATTTAACTCTGAGATGAATGCACTAATGACAAAGCAGTTTTATATACAGCTTCTTTCTAGTTTTTATTGTGGGATAGTCTCTTTTCCCTTACAGACCTCAATGGGCTAAAATGTCCCTTCTCAGATTCTACAAAAAGAGTGTTTCCAACCTGCTGAATGTAAAGAAAGACTTAACTCTGTAAGACGACCCCACACAATACAAAGCTGTTTCACAGATACCTTCTTTCTAGTTTTTATTGCAGGATATTCCTTTTTTTCCTATAGGCCACAATGGACTCCAAAATGTTCCTATGCACATTCTACACAATGAGTGTTCCCAATCTGCTGTATCAAAATAAAGTTTAACTCTGTGAGATGAATCCACACATCACAAAATGGTTTCACGGTTAGCCTCTTTCTAGTTTTTATCGCTGCATATTTGCTTTTGTTCCTGTAGGCCTCATTGGACTTCAAAATGTTTCTTTGCAGATTTCACAAAAAGGCATTTCCAATCTGCTGAATCAAGAGAGAGGTTTAATTCTGTGAGATGAATCTACATATAGGAAAGCAGTTTCAGAGATAGCTTCATTCTAGTTTTTATCATGGGATATTTGTGGGTTTTTTTATAGTCCTTTATGGATATCAAAATGTCCCTTTGCAGAGTCTTCAAAAACAGTTTTTCCAACATGCTGAATCAAAAGAAAGTTTTAACTCTGTGAGATGATTCTAGACATCACAAAGCAGTTTCACATAAAACTTCGTTCTAGTTTTTCTTGTGAAACATTTGGTTTTTCCCTATAGGACTCAATGGGACTTGCATTGTCCCTTCACAGATTCCACAAAAAGAGTGTTTCCAACATGCTAATTCAAAAGAAAGGTTTAACTATGTGAGATACATCCACACGTGGCAAAGTAATTTAACAGATAACTTCTTTCTCGTTTGTGTTGTGGGATATTTGGATATTTCCTATATGCCTCAATAGGCTCTGAAATATCCCTTCACAGATTCTACAAAAAGAGTTTTGCAGCCTGCTGAATCAAAACAAAGTTTTAACTACGTGAGATGAAACTACACATTGCAAAGCTATTTCACAGATACTTTTTTGTAGTTTTTATCATGGAATATTTTAATTTTCCCTATAGGCTTCAATGTACTTCTAAATATCTGTTCACAGATTCTAGGAAAACAGTGTTTCCAAGTTGCTGAATTAAAAAAAAAAAAATAGCACTGTGAGATGAATCCACTCATCGGAAAACTCTTTCATCAATAGCTTCTTTGTAGTTCTTGTCTCTGGATATTTGATTTTTCCCTAAAGGCCTCAATGGGCCCTGAAATGTCTCCTTGCAGACTGTACAAAAAGAACGTTTCCAACCTGATGAATCTAAAGAAACATTTATTTCGTTGAGATGAATCCACACATCATGAAGCAGTTTCACATACAGGTTTATTCGAGTTTTACCACAGGATATTTGCTTTTTCTCCTATTCTCCTCAATCACTCTCAAATGCTTCTCTGCAGATTCTACAAAAAGAGTTTTTCCAACCTGCTGATTCAAAAGAAAGGTCTAACTCTGTGAAACGAATCAACACATTGCAAAACAGTTAGCTTCTTTTCCATTTTCATCACAGAATTTTTGGTTTTTCACTATAGGCCTCAATGGGTTCTGAAATGTTGCTTTACAGATTCTTAAAAAAAGGGTGTTTCCAACCTGCTGAATCAAAAGAAAAGTTTACTTCTATGAGATAAATCCACACATGGCAAAGAAGTTTCACAAACAGCTTCTTTCTACTTTTATCGAAGTATATTTAGTTTTTTCCTATAGGTCTCAATGGGCTCTGAAATGTTTATTCATAGATTCTACAAAAACAGTATTGCCAACCAGCTGAATCAAAATAAAGCTTTAACTCTGTGAGATGATTTACACAATGCAAAACATTGAACAGATAGATTCTTTTTAGTTTATTTAGCAGAATATTGGGTTTTTCCCTACAGGTTTCAATGGGCATCCTAATGTCCCATTGCAAATTCTACACAGAGTCTTTCAAACTTACTGAATGAAAAGAAAGGTTTCACTCTGTTAGCTGAATCCACACAATGCAAAAAAGTTTCATAAGTAGCTACTTTCTAGTTTTTATCATGGGATATTAGTTTTTTTTCCATTAGGCCACTATGAGCTCTGTAATGTTCCATTGCAGATTCTACAAAAAGAGTGTTTCAAACCTGCTGAACCAAAATACAAATTTAACTCTGTGACATGAATCCACACATTGCAAAGTGCTTTCACACAGAGTTTCTTTACAGTTTTTATCATGGGATATTCAGTTTTTCCATATAGGCTTCAATGAGCTCCTAAATGTCCCTCACAGATTCTACACAGATAGTTTTTACAACCTGTTGAATTGAAAGAAATGTTTACTTCTGTGAGATGAATCCATACATAAAAATTGGTTTCACAGCTAACTTCTTTCTAGTTTTTATCACAGGATATTCAGTTGTTCCCTATAGGCCTAAATAGGCTTTTAATTGTCCCTTCAAAGATTCTACAAAAATAGTGTTTCCAACTTGCCAAAAAAAAAAAAAAAAAGTTTAGCTGTGTGAAATGAATCCACACATCACAAAGTGGTTTCACAGATAGCTTCTTTCTAGTTTTTGTTACAGGATTTTTTTTTTTTTCCCTATAGGCCTCAATGGGCTCGGAAATGTCCCTTCACAGATACTACACAAATAATGTTTCCAACCTGCTGAATCAAAAGAAATGCTTACTTTGTGATATGAATTTACACATAGCAAAGCAGTTTCACAGATAGCTTTTTTCTAGCTTTTATCCTGGGATATCCGATTTTTCCCTTTTGGCTTCAATAGGGTTTGAAATGTCCCTTTGAAGATTATACAAAAAAAGTGTTTACAGTCTACTGAATTGCAAGAGAAGTTTAAGTAAGTTGGATAAATCCACACGTCACAAATCAGTTTCACAGATAGCTTCTTTCTAGTTTTTGTTGTAGCATATTCTGTTTGTCTCTATAGGCCTCGATAGGATTCAAAATGTCCCTTCGCAGACTCTACACAAAGAGTGTTTCTAACCTGCTGATTCAAAAGAAAGGCTTAGCTCTGAGGGATGAATACACACATCACAAAGCAATTTCACATACAGATTCTTTGTAGTTTTTATCATGGGACATTCATTTTTTCCTATAGGTCTCAATGTGCTTTGAAATGTTCCTTCACACATTCTACAAAAATAGTGTACACAACCTGCAGAATCAAAAGAAAGTTTTATATCTGTGAGATGAATCCACACATTGTAAAGTAGATTTACATGTAGAACTTTTCTGTGTTTTATCATGGGAATTTTGGCTTTTCCCTATAGGCCCCAGTGGATTCTGAAATGTCCCTTTGCAGATTCTAAAAAGAGAGGGTTCCCAACCTGCTGTATAAAAACAAAGGTTTAACTCTGTGAGATGAATTCACACATCACAAAGCAGTTTCAAAGATAACTTCTTTCTAGTTTTTATCATGAGATATTTCATTTTTCACTATTGGCCACAATGGGCATTGCAATGTCCCTTCTGAGAATCTAAACGAAGAGTGTTTCTAACATGGCTGAATCAAAATAAGTATTTAATTCTGTGAGATGAATTCACATATCACAAAGCATTGTCCCAGACAGTTTCATTCTAGTTTTTATCACGGCATATTTGCTTTTTTCCTATTGGCCTCAATAGGCTTTGAAATGTCCCATTCACAGATTCTACAAAAAGAGTGTTACCAACCTGTGGGATGAAAAGAAAGGTTTAGCTCTGTGAGCTGAATGCAGACATCCCAAAGCGGCTTTACATATAGATTCTTACTTGTTTTCATTGCAGGATATATATATATATATTTTTTGTGGACTCTGAAATGTCCCCTCCCATATTCTACACATAGTGTTTACAACTTGCTGAATCAAAAGAAAGATTTAACTCTGTGAGATGAATCCACACATCACAAAGCAGTTACATACATAACTTCTTTCTAGTTTTTATCATGGGATATTCTGTTTTTCCCTATAGGCCTCAATAGACTTTAAAATGTCCCTTCACAGGTTCTACACAAAGAATGTTTTCAATCTGTTGAATGAAAATAAATGTTTAACACTGAGATGAAGCCACACATTGCAATGCGGTTTCACACATAACTTCTTTCTAGTTTTTATCTTGGGATATTCATTTTTTCCCATAAGTCTCAATGGGCTCTGAAATGTTGCCTCACAGATTCTACAAAATGAGTGTGTCTAACCTGCTGAATCAGGAAAAAAGTTTAACTCTGTGAGATTCATTCATACATCACAAGGCTGTTTAACAGGTCACTTCTTTCTATGTTTTATCACAGGATATTCAGATTTACCCTACTGGTCTCAATGGGCTCTGAAATATCCCTTCAGAGATTCTACAAGAAGAGTGTTTTTAATATGCTGAATCAGTAGAAAAGTTTAGTTGTGTGATATGAATCCATATATCATAAAGCAGTTTCACAGATAGTTTTCTTCTAGTTTTTATTGTAGGATATTCAGTTTTTCCCTGTAAGCCTCAAACAGCTTTAAAATGTCCCTTCACAGATTCTATGAAAAGAGTGTTTCTAACCTGCTACATCAAAAGAAAGGTTTAGCTCAGTGAGATGAATCAACACATTGCAAAGTGGTTTCACAGGTATCTTCTTTCTACTTTTTATCTCAGAATAATTGGTTTTTCCCTATAGAATTCAGTGGGGTCTGAAACAAATCCTTGCAGATTCTATAACAATAGTGTTTCCAACCTGCTATATCAAAAGAAAGGTTTAGCTCTGTGAGATGAATCCACCCATTCCAAAACTGTTGGACAGAAAGCCTCTTTCTAGTTTTTATCATGGGATATTTGTTTTTTCCCTATAGAACTCTATGGGCTCTGAAATGTCCCTTTGTAGATTTTACAAAGAGTGTTTCCAACCTGCTGAATCAAAAGAAAGACTTAACTCTGTGAAATGAATCCAAGCATCTCAAAGAGGTTTCTTTCTAGTTTTCATTGTGGGATATTCGGGTTTTCCTTACAGGCCTCAACTGGCTCTTCATATATTCTACACATAGAGTGTAATATTAACTCTGTGTGATGAATCCACACACCACCAAGCAGTTTCACAGGTAACTTCTAGTTTTAATGCAGGATATTGAGTGTTATCCATATAATTCTCAATTAACTCTGAAATCTACCATCAATATTTATTAAAAAATAAAAGAATATTTCCAAGCAGCAAAATCAAAAGAAAAGTTTAAATCTGTGAGATAACTTCACACATCACAAATCGGTTTCACTAATAGCTTCTTCTTAGTTTTTGTCGTTGGACATTGGGTTTTTCCCTATAGGACTCAATGGACTCCGAAATGTTTCATCTCAGATTCTACAAAATGAATGTTTTTAACCAGTAGAAACAAAGATTTAACTCTGAGAGATGAATCCACACATTTCAAAGAGGTTACAGAAATAACTTCTTTCCAGTTTTTATAGCAAGATATTCGGGTTTTCCCTGTATGCCTCAATGGGCTTCAAAATGTCTTTTCACAGATTGTACAAAAAGAGTGTTTCCAACCTGCTGAATAAAAAAACAGTCATCTGTTTGAGACGAATCCACACATTTCAAAGTATTTTCAGAGATAGTTTCTTTCCAGTTATTATTACAGGATATTCATTTTTTCCCATAGGCCTGAGTGGGTTTTGAAATGTCCCTTTGCAGATTCTACAATAAGAGTGCCTGCAACCTGCCGAGTCAAAGTAAAGGTTTAGCTCTGTGAGATGAATCCAAACATCACAACGTGGTTTCATGACAGCTATTATATAGTTTTTATTGTGGAGTGTTCGGTTTTTCTCTATAGGCCTCAGTGGGCTCCAAAATGTCCCTTTGCATATTCAACAAAAAAAGTGTTTCCAACCTTCTTAATCAAAAGAATGGTTTAACTTTGGGAGATGAATCCGCACCTTGCAAAGCTGATCATTTCTTTCTGGTTTTTATCATGTGATATTCTGTTTTTCTCTTTAGGCCTCAATAGGCTCCAAAAATGTAACTTTGCAGATTCTACACAAAGAATGTTTCTAACTTGCTGAATCAAAATAAATGCTTAACTGTGTGAGATGAATTCACACAGTTTAATAGATCACTCATGCTGGAATATTCAGTTTTTCTCTTTAGTCCTCAATGGGATTTGAAATGGCCCTTCACAGATTGTACACAAAAAGTTTTCCTAATGTGCTGAATTAATAGAAAGGTTTAGCTCTGTGAGAGGAATCCACACATCTCAAAGCAGTTCCAAAGACAGCTTCTTTCTACTTTTTGTCATGGGATATTCAGTTTTTTCCTATAAGCCTCAATGGCCTCTGAAATGCTGCTTCGCAGATTCTACAAAATGAGTGTTTCCAATTCATTGAGTAAAAAGAAAGTTATCGCTCTGTGCAATGGATCTGTAAATCTCAAAGTGGTTTCACAGATAGCTTCTTTGTAGTTCTTTTTGCTGGATATTCAGTTTTTCCCTATAGATCTCAATCGGCTTTGAAATGTCCCTATGAAGATTATACAAAAAGAGTGTTTCCAACCTGTTGATTCAAAAGAAAATTTTAGCTCTCAGAGATGAATCCATGTATCAAAAAGTGGCTTAACAGATATCTTTTTGTAGTTTTTATTTCCAGATATTCTGTATTCCCTGGTAGGCCTCAATGGGCTATGATATATCCCATCACAGATTCTACAAAAGAAGTGTTTCTAACCTGCTGAATCAAAACAGGTTTAACTCTCTTAGATGAATTGACACATCACATAGTTGTTCCACAGATAATTTCTTTCTAGTTCTTATCACTGGGTATTCAGTTATTCTCTATAGGCCTTAATGCGCTCTGAAATGTCCCTTCACAGATTCTACAAAAAAAAAAAAAAAAAAAAAAGGGTTACAACCTGCTGAACCAAAAGAAAAAATTTCCTCTCTCAGATGAATTCACATATCACAAAGCCATTTCACTAATAACTTCTTCAAAATTTTAGTTCTTTGACATGAATCCACACATCCCAAAGTGGTTTCACAGACAAATTCTTTCTAGTTTTTATTGTGAAATTTTAGGTTTTTCCCCATAGGCTTCAATGAGTTCTGAAATGTCTTTTTGCAGATTTTACAAGAAGATTGTTTCCAACATGAATCAAAAGAACGTTTTTGCTCTTTGAGACGAATCCATGTATCACAAAGCAGTTTACAGATCGTTTCTTTCCAGTTTTTATTGCAAAATATTTGATTTTCCGCTATTGCTCTCAATGGACTGTGAAATGTACCTTTGCAGATTCTACAAAGGGTGTTTCCAAACTGCTGAATCAAAAGGAAATTTAAGTCTATCAGGTGAATATACACATTGCAAAGCACTTTAACATATATCTTCGTTCTAGTTTATATCTCAGGAATTTGGTTATTCCATATAGGCCCTAGTGGAGCCTGAAATGTCTCTTCACCAATTCCACACAAAGAATTTCCAATCTGAATAATCAACAGAAATGTGAGGTGAATCCACACATCGCAAAGCACAGGTAGCTTATTTTTAGTTGTTATTGCAGGATACTCTGTTTTTCGCTATAGGCCTCAATGGGCACTGCAAAGTCCCCTTGCAGATTCTACAAAAATAGTGTTTCAAAACTGCTAAATCAGAAAAACAAAAAAAAGTTTAACTCTGTGACTTGAATCCCCACATTGCAAAGAGGGTTCACAGATAGCTTCTTTCTAGTTTTTGTCGAAGAATATTTGACTTTTCTCTATAGGCCTCATTGGGCTCTTAAATGTTCTTTCGCCGATTCTACAATACGATTGTTCCAACTTGATGAATAAAAAGAAAGATTTAATTCTGTGAGGTGAATCCATAAATCACAAAGCGGATTCGCAGATTGCTCCATTCTAGTTTGCATTGGGGGATATTCTGCTTTTTACTATAGGCCTCAATGGGCTCCCAAATGTCCCTTCACGGATTCTACAAAAAGAGTGTTTTTGACCTGGAGAATAAAAAAATAAAAATAAAACATTTAACTCTGTGAAATGAAACCTCAGATCACAAAGTGGTCTCACAGAGAGAATCTTTCTAGTTTTTATAGAGAGATATTTGGCTTTTCACTATAGGCCCCAAAGGGTTTTCTTTTTTTTTTTTTTTTTTTTTGAGACGGAGTCTTGCTCTGCCGCCCAGGCTGGAGTGCAGTGGCCGGGTCTCAGCTCACTGCAAGCTCCGCCTCCTGGGTTTACGCCATTCTCCTGCCTCAGCCTCCCAAGCAGCTGGGACTACAGGCGCCTGCCATGTCGCCCGGCTAGTTTTTTTTGTATTTTTTAGTAGAGACGGGGTTTCACCATGTTAGCCAGGATGGTCTCGATCTCCTGACCTCGTGATCCGCCCGTCTCGGCCTCCCAAAGTGCTGGGATTACAGGCTTGAGCCACAAATGTCCCTTCACAGATTCTATAAAAGGACTTTCCATCCACCAGGTTGAATAAACAAAAACGTTTAAGTCTGGGAGGTGAATCGACACATTGCAATGCAGTTTCACAGATAGTTTCTTTTTAGCTTTTGTTGGGAATATTCATTTTCTCACTATAGGAATCAATAGGCCCTCAAGTGTCACCTCTCAGATTCTACAAAAAAGAGCGTTCCCAACCTACTGTATTAAAAGAAATTTTTAATTCTGTGAGCTGAATTAACATATTGCAAAGCAGTTTCAGAGAGAGCTTCTTTCTAGTTTTTATGGTGGAATATTGAGTTTTTAACTACAAGCATCAGTGGGCTCTAAAATGTCTCTTAGGATATTCTGCAAAAAGAGGGTTTCTATCCTTCTGAATCAAAAGAAAGGTTTAACTCTGAGAGATGAACCCACACATCACAAAGCAACATCAAAGATGGCTTCTTTCAAGTTTTTATTGTGGAATATTCAGTTTTTCACTGTGTGCCTCAGTGGGCTGCAAAATATCCCTGCGCAGATTATACATAATGAGTGTTTCCAACCTGCTGAATCAAAATAAAGATTTAACTTTGTCAGTTGAATCCACACATCACAAAGCAGTTTCACTGATAGATTCTTTCTAGTTTTTATGGTGGGATATTTAGTTTTTCACTATAGGTCTCTATGGGTTCCAAATTGTCCATTCATAGATTGTATAAAAAGAGTGTTTCTGACCTGCTGAATCAAAAGAAAGGTTTTATTCTGAGAGCTGAATGCACACATCACAAAGCAGTTTCACAGAAAGCTTCTTTCTACTTTTTACTGTGGGATATTTGGATTTTCACTGTAAGCCTCAGTAGATTTCAAAAAGTCCCTTTGCAGATTCTCCAAAAAGAATGTTTCCAACCTGCTGAATCAAAAGAAAGTTTTAACTCTGTGAGCTGAAATCACAGATCAGAAATCAGTTTCACAGATAGATTCTTTCCAGTTTTTATCACAGGATATTCAGTTTTTCACTATAGACCTCAATATGCTACCAAACGTCCATTCACAGATACTACAAAAAGAATATTTCCAACCTGCTGAATCAAAAGAAAGGTTTTATTCTGAGAGCTGAATGCACACATCACAAAGCAGTTTCACAGAAAGCTTCTTTCTACTTTTTACTGTGGGATATTTGGATTTTCACTGTAAGCCTCAGTAGATTTCAAAAAGTCCCTTTGCAGATTCTCCAAAAAGAATGTTTCCAACCTGCTGAATCAAAAGAAAGTTTTAACTCTGTGAGCTGAAATCACAGATCAGAAATCAGTTTCACAGATAGATTCTTTCCAGTTTTTATCACAGGATATTCAGTTTTTCACTATAGACCTCAATATGCTACCAAACGTCCATTCACAGATACTACAAAAAGAATATTTCCAACCTGCTGAATCAAAAGAAAGGTTTAACTCTGCAACGTGAATCCAAACATCAGAAAGGGGTTTGACAGGTAGCTTATTTCTACTATTTATTGGAAGGTATTCACTTTTTCACTTTAGGCCTCAATTGGCTCCCAAATGTCCATTCGCAGATTCTATAAAAAGAGGGTTACCGACCTGTTAAATCAAAACAAAGGTTTAAATCAGTGAGATAAGTCCACACATCACAAATTGGTTTCACAGATAGCTTTTTTGTGTTTTTATCCAGGGATATTTGGCTTTTCTCTATAGCACTCAATGGGCTCCCAAATGTCCCTTTGTGTATTCTACAAAAGGAGTGTTTCCAACCTCATGAATCAAATGAAAGGTTTAACTCTGCGAGATGTCTCAACACTTTGCAAACCAGCTTCACAGATAGCTTCTTTTAGATTTTATCAGGGGATATTTCAGTTTTTCACCTCACTGGGCTCACAAATGTCTCTGCAGATCCTACAAAAGCAGTGTTTCCAACCTACTGAATCAAAATAAAAGTTTACCTTTATGAGATGAATCCATACATTGCAGCACAGTTTCACACATAACTTCTTTCTAATTTTAGTGGAAGAATATTTGGTTTTTTACTTTAGGCTTAAAGGGTTCCAAAAAGTTCCTTCAAAGTTTCTACAAAAAGAGTTTTTACACCAGCTGAATCAACGGAAAGGTTTAACTTCATGAAATGAATCCAGTATCATGAAATAATTTCACAGAGAGCTTCTTTTTAGTTTTTGCCAGGAATATTTGGTTTCTCACTATAGGACCCAACAGACCCCAAAAATATCCCTTCATAGATTCTACAAAAGAGGGTTTCCAACTTGTGAATCAAAAGAAAGTTTAAACTCTGTTATTTGAATCCACACATCATAATGTGGTTTCACAGATTGCTTCATTCTTATTTTCAACAGGGGATATTTGTTTTTTCAATATAGGCCTCAATGGACTCCCTAATGTCTCTTTGCAGATACTAAAAAAAGAGTGTTTCCAACCTACAAAAGTGAAGGAACAGTTTGCAAAGTGGCTTCACATGTAGCTTTTTTCCGGTTTGTATCAGGGGATATTCTGTTCTTCACTATAATCCTCAATGGGCTCCCAAATGTCCATTCGCAGATTGTATGAAAAGAGTGTTTCCAACCTGCTGAATTAAAAGAAAGGTTTATCTCTGTGAGATAAATCCACATATCATAATGTGGTTTCACACGTAACTTCTTTCTAGCTTTTATCAAGGGATATTCGGTTTTTCACTATAGGCCTCAATGGGCTCCCAAATGTCCCTTTGCAGATTATACAAAATGTGGGTCTCCAACCAGTTGAATAATAAAAAAGGTTTAACTCTGTGAGATGAATCCACACATCACAAAGTTGTTTCAGAGAGAGTGTTTTCCTAGTTTTTACAGTTAATATTTTGTTTCTCCCTATAGGACACAATGGACTCCCAAATGTCCCTTCGCAAATTCTAATAAAGAGTGTTTCCAACCTGCTGAATCAAAAGAAAGGTTTAACTCTGAGATGAATCCACACATAGTGAAACAGTTTCATAAATACCTTCTTTCTAGTTTTTATCAGGGGACATTCAGTTTTTCACTATAGGCCTCAATGGGCTCCCAAATGTCCCTTTGTAGATTCCACAGAAAATGTGTTTCCAACCTGCTGAATCAAAAGAAAGGTTTAATTCTGTGAAATGAATCCACACATCACAAAGCAGTTTCACAGATAGACTCTTTCTAGTATTTATCCTGGGGTATCCAGTTTTTTGCTACAGGCCTCAAAGAGCTCCCAAAGATCCCTTTGCAGATTTCACAAAAAGAGTATTTCCTACCTTCTGAATCAAAAAAAAAAAAAGATGTAACTCTGTGAGATAAATCCACACATCACAAAGCGGTTTCACAGATTGCTTCATTCTTTTTTTTTCCTGCAGGATATTCAGTTTTACACTATATCCTCAATGGGCTCCTAAATAACCCTCTGGAGATTCTACAAAAACCGTGTTTACAACTTGCTGAATCAAAACAAGATTTTAATTCTATGAGAAGAATCCACACATCACAAAGCGGTTCAACAGAGAGATTCTTTCTAGTTTTTATCTGGGGATATTCTGTTTTTCACTACAGGCCTAAGTGGGTTCCCAAATATCCCTTCACGGATTTTACCAAAGAGTGTTTCCAACCTGCTGAATCAAAAGAAATGTTTAACCCTGTGAGGTGAATCCACATATCACAAAATGGTTTGACAGATAGCTTCTTTATACTTTTTATTAGAAGATGTTCTGTTTTTCACTACAGGTCTCAATGGGCTTGCACATTTCCTTTTGAAGATTCTACTGAGTGCTTCCAACAGCCTGAATCAACAAAATTGTTTAAATCTGGGAGATGAATTGACACATCACAAAGCAGTTTAATGGATAGGTTTTTTTTTTTTTTAATCAAAGAATATTCAGTTTCTCACCTAGGACCCAATGGGCCCCGAAATGTTCCTTCGCAGATTCAATCAGAAAAGTGTTTCAAACCTGCTGAGTCAAAAGAATGGTTTATATCTGTGGGAAGCATACACATATAGCAAAGCAATTTTACAGATAACTTCTTCATAGTTTTTAATTGGGGAATATTTGGTTTTTCACTACAGGCCTCAGTGGGCTCCCAAATATACCTTTGCAGATTCTGCAAAAAGGATATTTCTAATCTGCTGTATCAAAAGAAAGATTTAACTCTGTGAGATGAATCCTCACAGATAGCTTCTGTCTAGTTTTTGTTGCAAGACATTTGTTATTTCACTACAGAATACAATGGGCTACAAAATGTCCCTGCATAGATTCTACAAAGAGTGTTTTCAACCTGCTGAATCAAAAGAAAGGTTTAACTTTATGAGGTTAATCTACACATTGCAAAGCACTTTCTCAGCTAGACTCCTGCAAATATTTTATTCAATTTTTCAATATATTCCTTATGGGCCAGCAAATGTTCATTCATAGATTATACAAAATGAGTGTTTCCAACCTTCTGAATCAAATGAAAGGTTTAACTCTGTGAGTTGAGTCCACACATCAGGAAGTAGTTTTACAGATAGCTTCTTTCTACTTTTTATTGGAAGATATTCAGTTTTTTCACGATAGATTTCAGAGGGAGTTCAAATTTCCATTTGCAGATTCTACTAAATGAGTGTTTCCAATAGGTTGAATCAAAAGAAATTTTACCTCTGGGAGATGAATCCCCACATTGCAAAGCAGTTTCACAGACAGCTGCATTTTTTTTTATCAAGAAATATTCAGTTTCTCACCTAGGACTTGAAGGGCCCCCAAATGTCCCTTTGCATATGCTACAAAAAGTGTATTTCCAACATGCTGAATCAAAAGAATGGTTTAACTCTGAGATGACTCCACACATTCAATTTTTCACTACAGTCCTCAAAGGTCTCCCAAAAGACCAATTCTACCAAATGAGTGTTTCTAACCTGCTGAACTGAAAAAATAGGTTTAACTCTGTGAAGTGAATCCACACATAGCAAAGCAGTACTTTCTGCTTGTTATCAGAAGATATTTAGTTCTTCACTATAAGCTTCAATAAGCTCCCAAATGTCTCTCCAGATTCTACAAAAAGAGTTAATTTGCCTTTCTGTACATTTTCAATGGGCTCCCAAATATCTCTCTTGAAATTCTGCAAAAACAATATTTCCAAACTGATGAATAAAAAGGGCAGTTTAATTCTTTGAGATGAATACACACATCACAAACTAGTTTCACAGATAACTTCTTCCCAGTTTTTATCATGGGATATTCTGTTTTTCACTATAGACCTCAGGGGGCTCTGAAATGTCCCTTTGCAGATTCTACAAAGAGTATTTCCAACCGCTGAATCAAAAGAAAGGGTTAACTCTGTGAGCTGAATTCACACATCACAGAGCAGTTTCACAGACAGCTTCTTTCTAGTTTTTATCGTGGGATATTAGGATTTTCACTATAGGCTGCAATGGGCTTTGAAATGTCCCAGCACAGATTCTACAAAGACGGTGCTTTCTACTTGCTGTACAAAAAGAAAGGTTTAACTCTTTGAGCTGAATCCACACATTAGAAAGCAGTTTCACAGACAGTTTCTTTCTAGTTTTTATCACAGGATATTCCATTTTTCACTATAGGCCTCAGAGTGCTCAGAAATATCCCATCGCAGATTCTATAAAAAGAGTGTTTCCAACTTGCTAATCTGAAAGAAAGTTTTAACTTTTGAGCTGAATTGACACATCACAAAGCAGTTTCACAAATGACTTCTTCTTGACTTTTATATTGTGATATTCGTTGTTTCACTACAGGCTTCTGTGCACTCTGAAATGTACTATTGCAGTACAAAGCAGTTTCACAGACAGCTTCTTTCTAGATTTTATCAAGGGATATTTGGTTTTTGACTGTAGACCTCAAAGGGCTTTGTAATATTTCTCTGCAGATTCTAGAAAAAGAGTGTTTCCAACCTGTTGAATCAAAAAAAGAAGGTTTTCCATTACTCAATGTAGGCCTCAGAGTGCTCAGAAATATCCCTTCACAGATTCTATAGAAAGAGTGTTTCCAACTTGCTAATCTAAAAGAAAGTTTTAACTTTTGAGTTGAATTGACATATCACAAAGCAGTTTCACAAATGGTTTCTTCTTGGCTTTTATATTGTGATACTGGACTTTTCACTATAGGCTTCTGTGAGCTCTGAAGTGTCCTTTCGCAGCACGAAGCAGTTTCATAGACAGTTTCTTTCTAGATTTTATCGAGGGATACTTGATTTTTGACTATAGACCTCAATGGTCTTTTTAATGTTTCTCTGAAGATTCTACAAAAAGTGTGTTTCCAATCTATTGAATAAAAAAAAGGTTTAACTCTGTGAGCTGAATCCATACATCAGAAAGATATTTTACATTTAGTTCTCCCTAGTTTTTATCATGAGATATTCAGATTTTCATGATAGGGCTCTCTGGATCCCAAAATATCACTGCAAAGATTATACAAAAAAAAGTATTTTCAAACTGCTGAATCAAAAGAAAGTTCAACCCTTTGAGTTGAATACACACATCAAAAAGCAGTTTCACAAATAACATCCTTCTAGTTTTTATCACAGGATATTCAGTTTTTCAGTTTTAACCTCAGTGGGATCTGAAATAACCTATTGCAGATGCTACAAAAAAAGTGTTTCCAAACTACTGAACAAGAGGAAAAATTAACTCTCTGAGCTGAATTCACACATCACAAAGCGGTTTCACAGATCGCTTCTTTCTAGTTTTTATCACAGGATATTCAGTAATTGACATAGGCTTCAGTCGGCTCAGAAATGTCCCTTCACAGATTATACAGAAAGAGTGCTTCCAATCTGCTGAATGAAAAGAACGCTTTAACTCTGTGAGATGAATCCACACATTAGGAAGCAGATTCACAGATAACTTCTCTCTAGTTTTTATTGTGAAATATTTGGTTTTTCACTATACGCCTCATGCACTTTGAAATGTCCCTTTGCAGATTCCACAAATGAAGTGTTTCTAACCTGCTGAATCAACAGAAATATTTAACTTTGTGAGCTGAACCCACACATCCCAAAGCAGTTTCACAGATAGCTTCTTTCTAGTTTTCATTGCAAGAAATTTGGGTTTCCACTCTAGGCCAGAGTGCATTCTGAAAAATCTTTCTGTAGATTATACAAAAAAAAAACTCTTTCCAACTTGCTGAAGTATAGAAATGCTTAACTCTGTGGGCTAAATCCTCCCATCACAAAGCAGTTTCACAGATAACTCCTTTCTTGTTTTATCACAGGATATTCGGTTTTTCACTTTAAAACTCAGTGGACTTGGAAATGTCCTGTTGCAGACTCTACAGAAAGAGAGTGTTTACAACCTGCACAATCAAAACAAAGGTTTAACTCAGAGAGTTGCATCCACACATCAAAAAGCACTTTTAACTGATAGCTTCTTTATAATTTACACCACGGGAAATTCGGGTTTTCACTTTAGGCCATAGTGGATTGTGAAATGTCCCCTTACAGATTCCACAAAAAGTGTTTTTGCAACTTTCTGAAACAAAAGAAAATTTTACAAATGTGAAATGAATTCCCAGATCACAAGCAGTTTCACAGACAGCTTTTTCCTAGTTTTATTGCAAGATATTCCATTTTTTCCTATAGTACTCAGCTGAGTTCTAAATGTCCCTTCACAGATTCTACAAAAAAAGTTTCCCACCTGCATAGCGAAAAGAAAGGTTTAACTGTGAGCTAAATCCACACATCATGAAACAGTTTCTCATATAGCTTCTCTCTATTTTTTATTGCGAGATATTCTGTTTTTCACTATGGGCATCAGCACACTCCAAAATGTCCTTTCACAGATTCTACAAAAAGAGTATTTCCCACCTACTGAATAAAAAGAAAGGTTTACCTCTGTGAGCTGAATCAATGCATCACAAAGCAGTTTCTCAAATAGCTTCTTTCTATTTGTTATTGCGGGATATTCGGTTTTTCGCTTTGGGCCTCATTGGGCTCCGAAATTTTCCTTTGAAGATTCTTCAAAAAGAGTTTCTCTTACCTGCTGAATCAAGAGAGAGTTTTACCTCTGTGAGATGAATCCACACATCATAAAGCAGTTTCACAGATAGCTTCATTCTAGTTTTTATCTATAGGCCTCAGTGGGCTCGGAAATGTCCATTTGCAGATACTACAAAAATAGTGTTTGAAACCTGCTCAATGAAAAGAAAGCTTTAACTCTGTGAGCTGAATCTGAATGTCACAAAGCAATTAAACAGATAGCTGCTTTTTAGTTTTTATTGTGGGATATTTGGTTTTTCACTCTTGGCCTCGGTGTGCTCCTAAATGACCCATTGCAGATTCTACAAAAAGACTGTTTCCAGCCTGCAGAATCTAAAGAAATGCTTATCTCTGATAGCTGAATTCATGCATCACAATGCAGTTTCATAAATAGCTTCTTTGTAGTTTTTATTGTGGGATATTCAGCTTTTCACTATTGGCCTCCTTGGGATTTCAAATGTGCCTTTGCAGATTCTATAAAAAGAGTGCTTCCAACCTGCTGAATCACAAGAAAAGTTTATCTCTGTGAGCTGACTCCACACATCCCAAAGCAGGTTCACAAAGAGATTCTTTCTAGTTTTTATCATGTAATATTCAGTTTTTCACTATCGATCTCAGTGGGCTTTGAAATGTCCCTTTGCAGATTCTACAAGCTGCTGAGTAAAAAGAAAGCTTTAGCTCTGTGAGCTGAACCCACACATCAAAAAGCAGATTCACAGATAGCTTCTTCTTAGTTTTTATGATGAGATAATTGGTTTTCCATAATAAACCAGAGTGGGCACCAAATGTACCTACACAGACACTAAAAAAGTGAGTGCTTCCTACCTGCTGAATGAAAAAAAAAAAAGTTGTTTAATTCTGTGAGCTGAATCCATATATCACAAAGCTGTTTCACAGATAGTTTCCTTCTAGTTTATATCACAGGATATTCGGTTTTCACTATAGGTTTCAGTGGCCTCCAAAATGTCCCTTCACCAATTGCACAAAAAAAGTGTTTCCAACCTGCTGAATAAAAGAAAGATTTAACCCTGTGAGCTGAATCCACATATCAGAAGACTGTTTCACAAATAGTTTCTTCCTAGTTTTACAGCAAGATGTTTGGTTTTTCACTATAGGCTTCAGTGGGCTCTGAAATGTCCCTTCACATATGCTACAAAAAAGTGTCTCCCACCGGCTCAGTCAAAATAAGGGTTTAACTCTGAGAGTTGCAACCATACATCACAAAGCAGTTTAATTGGTAGCTTCTTTCTGATTTTTATCATGTGACAATCGAGTTTTCACTATAGGCCATAGTGGGCTCGGAACAGTCCCTTTGCAGATTCTAAAAAAGAGTTTTTCCAATATGCTGAATCAAAAGAAAGGTGTAACTCTCTAAGTTGAATCCACATATCACAAACAGTTTCACAGATATATTTTTTCCAGTCTCTAATCAAAGTATATTTATTTTTTCCTATAGACCTCAGTGGAATTGGAAATATCCCTTCACAGATTCTAAAGAAAAAAAAAAAAAAAAAAAAAAAAAAAAAAAAAAAAAAAACATTGTTTACCATCTTCTGAATGAAAAGAAAAGTTTAACTCTGTGAGCTGAATCCACACACCACAAAGAAGTTTCACATATAGCTTCTCTCTATTTTTCATCAAAGGATATTCTGTTTCTTATTACAGGCCTCAATGAGCTCTGAAATGTCCCTTCACAGATTCTAAAACGTAGTGTTTCCAACCGGCTGGATCAAAAGAAAAGTTGAACTCCATGAGTTGAATCCACGCATCACAAAGCAGTTTCACATATAGCTTCTTTCGATTTTTAACATGGGATATTTATTTTTTGCTAGTAGACCTCAGTGAGCTCTGAAACGTCCCTTAGCAATTTATACAAAAACAGTGTTTCCAATCTGCTGAACATAAAGGAAAGTTTAACTCTGTGAGCTGAATCCACACATAACAAAGTGATTTCACAGATAGCTTCTTTCTAACTTTTATTGTGGGATATTCTGTTTTTCACTATAGGCCTTAGTGAGGTTTTAAATGTCTCTTCGCAGATTCCACAAAAAGTTTCCAAACTGATAAATTTTAAAAAAAGATTTAAGTCTCTCAGCGAATCCACACATCACAAAGTAGTTTCACAGATAGCTTCTTGCTAGTTTTCATTGCTAGGTATTTTGTTTTTCAAGATAGGACTCAATGACCTCAGAAATGTCCCTTCATAGATTACAAAAAAAAAAAAAAAAAAGTTTCCAATCTTTTGAATGTAAGGAGGGGTTTAACTCTGTGAGCTGAACCCACACATCACAAAGCAGTTTACAGATAACTTTTTTCTTGATTTTATCGTGAGATATTCAGCTTCTCACTGTAGGCCTCAGTGAGCTCAGTTTCACAGATGGCTTCTTTCTAGTTTGTATTGTGGGATATTCCATTTTACAAAATATGTCTCAGTGAGTTCCAAAATGTCCCTTCACAGATTCTACAAAAACACTGTTTCCAATCTGTTGAATGTAAAGAAAGGTTTAACTCTTTGAGCTGAATCCACACATCACAAAGCAGTTTCACTGATAGCTTCTTTCTAGTTTATATCATGGGATATTCGTTTTTTCACTATAGGCCACAGTGAGATTTGAAGTGTTCCTTTGCAGATTCTACAAAAACAGTGTTTCCAACCGGCTGAATGTAATGAAAAGGTTAACTGTGTGAGCTGAATCCACACATCACAAAACGGTTTCAGATGTTTTCTCTCTAGTTTTTATCATGGGATATTCTGTTTTTCACTGTAGGTCTCAGTTAGCTCTGAACTGTCCCATTGCAGATTCTACAAAAATAGTGTTTCCAACCTGCTTAATGTAAAGAAAGGTTTAACTTTGTGGCATGAATCCACACATCACAAAGTATTTTAACAGACAGCATTTTTCTAATTTTTATTGTGGGATATTCAGGTTCTCTCTATAGGTCTCAGTGAGCTCCAAAATGCCCCTTCACAGATACTAGAAAAACAGAGTTTCCTACCTGCTGAATGTAAAGAAAGGTTTATTCCTGTGAGCTGAATTCACTCACCACAAAGTGGTTTCACACATAACTTCTTTCTAGTTTTTATTGTGGGATATTTGGTTTTTTATAATAGGCCTCTGTGAGTTCCAAAATGTCCCTTTACAGATTGCACAAAAACAGTGATTCCAAACTGCTGAATGTAAAGAAAGTTTTACCTCTCTGAGCTGAATCCACACATCACAAAGCAGTCTCATGAATAGTTTCTTTCTAGTTTGTATCACGGGATATTCTGTTTTTCAAAATAAGCCTCAGTGAGTTCCGAAATATACCTTCACAGATTCTAGAAAAACAGTGTTTCCAACCTGGTGAATGGGAAAAAAAATGTGTAACTCTGTGAACTGAACCCACACATCTCAGTGAAGTTTCACAGACAGCTTCTTTCTAGTTTTTATTACTAGATATTCAGTATTTCACTATAGGCCTCAGTGAGCTCTGAAATGTACCTTTGCAGTTTTTACAAAAACAGTGTTTTCCAACCTGGTCAATGTAAAGAAAGGTTTAACTCTGTGAGCTCAATCTACACTTTACAAAACTGTGTCAAAGATAGGCTCTTTCTAGTTTTTATTACAGGATATTCAGTTTTTCTAATTGAGCTCAGAATTTTCCCTTTGCTTGGTTTTCTCTTCTTGTGATAGTTTGCTAAGAATGATGGTTTCCAGCTGCATCCATGTCCCTACAAAGGACGCAAACTCATCCTTTTTTATGGCTGCAGAGTATTCCATGATGTATATGTGCCACATTTTCTTAATCCAGTCTGTCACAGATGGACATTTGGGTGATTCCAAGTCTTTGCTATTGTGAATAGTGCCGCAATAAACATACATGTGCATGTGTCTTTGTAGTAGAGTAATTTATAATCCTTTGGGTATATACCCAGTAGTGGGATGGCTGGGTCATATGGTACATCTAGTTCTAGATCCTTGAGGAATTTCCATACTGATTTCCATAATGGTTGAACTAGTTTACAATCCCACCAACAGTGTAAAAGTGTTCCTATTTCTCCACATCCTCTCCAACATCTGTTGTTTCCTGACTTCTTAATGATTGCCATTCTAACTGGTGTGAGATGGTATCTCATTGTGGTTTTGATTTGCATTTCTCTGATGGCGAGTGATGATGAGCATTTTTTCATGTGTCTGTTGGCTGTATGGATGTCTTCTTTTGAGAAATGTCTGTTCATATCCTTTCCCCACTTTTTGATGGGGTTGTTTGTTTTTTTCTTGTATATTTGTTTGAGTTCTTTGTAGATTCTGGATATTAGCCCTTTGTCAGATGAGTAGGTTGCAAAAATTGTCTCCCATTCTGTAGGTTGCCTGTTCACTCTGATGGTAGTTTCTTTTGCTGTCCAGAAGCTCTTTAGTTTAATTAGATCCCATTTGTCAATTTTGGCTTTTGCTGCCGTTGCTTTTGGTGTTTTAGACATGAGTCCTTGCCCATGCCTATGTCCTGAATGGTACTACCTAGGTTTTCTTCTAGGGTTTTTATGGTATTAGGTCTAACATTTAAGTCTCTAATCCATCTTGAATTAATTTTCGTATAAGGGGTAAGGAAAGGATCCAGTTTCAGCTTTCTACTTATGGCTAGCCGATTTTCCCAGCACCATTGATTAAATAGGGAATCCTTTCCCCATTTCTTGTTTCTCTCAGGTTTGTCAAAGATCAGATGGCTGTAGCTGTGTGGTATTATTTCTGAGGGGAACTGAACAATGAGATCACTTGGACTCGGGAAGGGGAACATCACACACTGGGGCCTATCATGGGGAGGGGGGAGGAGGGAGGGATTGCATTGGGGAGTTATACATGATAAAAACGTTATGCACATGTACCCTAGAACTTAAAGTATAATTTAAAAAAAGGAAAAAAAATAAAATAAAACAAAGAACAAAAAAAAATGAAGAGAATTGGATTTAGGAACATGGCAATAAAAATATATTTTGACATAGAGAGAAAAAAAAGAAACTGATACTTGAAGTGGAAATTGAAGGCAGTGGTGAAAATAATGTCATGGAGAGGCAGAAGAGCAAGGAAGGTTCTTGCAGTCTGCCTAAACTGAACTTGTCAAACATCATTCTAATAAAATGAATACTTGATTAAAAAAAGAATTGTCCCTTTGCAGATTCTACAAAAACAGTATTTCCAACTTGGTGAATGTAAAAAACCTTTTCATTCTGTTAGCTGAATCCACACATCACAAAGTCGTTTCACTGATAGTTTCTTTCTATTTTTTATGTAGAAATATTCAGTTTTTCACTATAGGCCCCAGGAAACTTTAAAATGTCCCTTTGCAGATTTTCCAAAATCGATGTTTCCAACCTGGTGAATGGGAAAAAAAAAAATGTTCAACGCTGTGAGATGAACCCACACATCACGACGTGGTTTCACAGATAGCTTCTCTGTAGTGTTTATTACTAGATATTCAGTTTTTCACTCCATGAGCTCCAGAATGTACCTTTAAAGTTTTTACAAAAACAGTATTTCAAACCTGGTCCATGTAAAGAAAGGTTTAACTTAGTGATCTAAATCTGTACATCACAAATTGTTTCACAGATAGCTTCTTTCTAGTTTTTATCTTGGAATATTTGATTTTGCACTATGGACCTCAGTGAGCTCAGAAATGTCCCTTTGCAGATTCTACAAAAACAGTGTTTTCAACCCGCTAAATATAAAGGGAAATTTAACTCTGTGAGCTGAATCCACACATCACAAAGCAAGTTCACAGATAGCAAGTTCACAGATTTCTAGTTTTTATCATGGGATATTCAGTTTCTCACTATAGGCTTATGTGAACTTGGAAAAGTCCCTTACAGATTTTACAAAAACAGTGTTTCCAACTGGTTGAATGTAAAGAAAGGTTTAACTCTGAGCTGAATTGATGTATCACAAATGGAATCACAGATAGTTTCTTTTTAGTTTTTATCTTGGGATTTTTTTTTTCTCACCATAGGCCTCAATGAACATTGAAATGTCCTGTTGCAGAGTCTACAAAAACAGTGTTTCCAACCTGCTGAATGTAAATAAATGTTTAAAGCTGTGAACTGAATCTACACATCTCAAAGAGGTTTCTTGGACAGTTTCTCTCTAGTTTTTATCTCAGGATATTTGATTTTTCACTACAGGCCTCAGGGAGCTCCAAAATGTCCCTTCACAGATTCTACCAAAACAATGTTTCCAACCTAGTTAATGTAAAGAAATGTTTAACTCTTTGAGCTGAATCCACATATAACAAAGTAGTCTCACAGATAGCTGCTTTCTAGTTTTTATCACTGGATATTCAGCTTTTCAGTATGGGCCTCATTGAGCTCCAAAATGTATCTTTGTCATTTTTATAAAAACAATGTTTCCAACCTGCTGAATTCAAAGAAACGTTTAACTCTGTGAGGTGAATCCACACATCACAGATTGATTTCACAGACAGCTTTATTCTAGTGTTTATCATAAGGTAGTCCATTTTTCACTATAGGCCTCAGTGATCTTTGAAATGTCTCTTTGCAAATTTTACAAAGGCAATGTTTCCAACCTGCTTAATGTAAAGAAAAGTTTAACTCTGGGAGCTAAATCAAAAAATCACAAAGTGGTTTCACAGATGGTTTCTTTTTAGTTTTTATCTCAGGATATTAGGTTTCTCACTATAGGCCTCAGTGCACTTTGAAGTGTCCCTTTCAGATTCTACAAAAACAGTGTTTCCAACCTGTTGAATGTAAAGAAACATTTAATTCTGTGAGCTAAATCCAGACATCACAAAGCAGTTGGACAGATGACTTCTTTCTAGGTTTTATCCTGGGATATTCTGTTTTTCAATATAGGCCTGATTGAGCTCAATGTCCCATTGCAGATGCTACAAAAACAGTGTTTCCAACCTGTTGAATGTAAAGAAAGGATTAACTCTGTGAGCTGAATCTACACATCACAAAGTGGTTTCACTGAAAGTTTCTTTCTAGTTTTTATCTCAAAATACTTTGTTTTTCACTATTGCCCTCAGTAACCTTTAAATTTCCCTCTAAAGACTCTGCAAAAACAGTGTTTCCAACCTGCTGCATGTAAAGAAAGTTTTAACACTGTGAGTTGAATCCACACATCTTGCTTTCTTGGCAATTAGCTGGGTGTGGTGGCACACGCCTGTAATCCCAGCTACTTGGGAGGTCGAGTCAGGAGAATCACTTGAACCAGGGGACCAGAGATTGCAGTGAGCCAAGATCATGCCATGGCACTCCAGCCTGGTGACAGAGAGAGACTCTGCCTAGAAAGAAAGAAAGAAAGAAAGAAAGAAAGAAAGAAAGAAAGACTACAAATCCAGGCTTGGCCACCGTCCCATGTACCCCTCACACTGGATCTACCAATTTGTCAATGCTGAAATATACATTTTCTTTCTTCCTTCCTTCCTTTCTTTCTCTCTCTCTTTTTCTTTCTTTCTTTCTTTCTTTCTTTCTTTCTTTCTTTCTTTCTTTGTCTCTCTCTCTCATTTTCTTTCTTTCTTTCTTTCTTTCTTTCTTTCTTTCTTTCTTTCTTTCTTTCTTTCTTCTTTCTTTCTTTCTTTCTTTCTTTCTTTCTTTCTTTCTCTCTTCTTTATATGACGGAAGCTCCCTCTGTCACCCAGACTGGAGTGCAGTGGTGTAATCTTGGCTCAGTACAACCTCTGCTCCCAGAGTTCAAGTGATTCTCCTGCCTCAGCAACCCGAGCAGCTGGGACTACAGGTGTGCACAACCACGCCCAGCTAATTTTTGTATTTTTAATAGAGACGGGTTTTATCATATTGACCAGGCTACTCTCGAACTCCCAAAATGCTGGGATTACAGGGTTGAGCAACCAAGCCCAATCTCATCTTTTTAATTATTTATCTTTTTATTTATTTATTTATTTATTTATTCATTTATTTATTTATTTTTGAGACAGAGTCTCACTATATCACACATGCTGGAGTGCTGTGGCATGAATTTGGCTCGCTGCTACCTCTGCCTCACAGGTTCAAGCGATTCTTATCCCTCAGCTTCCCTGAGTAGGTGGGATTGCAGGTGCATGCCACCATGCCCAGCTGATATTTGTATTTTTCGTAGGGATGGATGGGATTTCACCATGTTGGCCAGGCTTGTCCTCTCATCTCTATTTATTTTTTTTAATTTTTTTTTTTTTTTCTGGAGACAGAGTCTTGCTCTGTCACCCAGGCTAGAGTGCAGTGATGTGATCTTGGCACACTACAAACTCTGCCTCCCTCGTTCAAGTGATTCTCTTGCCTCAGCCTCCCAAATACTGGAAATTACAGGCTACAGCCACCACACCCAGTTGAATTTTTATTTTTTTTATTTTTATTACAGATGGAGCTTCACCATCTTGGCCAGGCTGTTCTTGAACTCCTGGCCTCCCAAAGTGCTGGGATCACAGGCGTGAGCCACCACCCCCATCCACTCTCACCTTTAAGATGACTACATGTCATATGGTAACTTAAGAAAACAGGATGCATTTACCGAATTTTACACACGTTCCTTTTTGGGGGGATTTGTGTACTTTTAGTCATCAGTCAAGGAGATTCACCTCCCTCCACCATTTTCTTTTTCTTTCTTTCTTTTTTTAATTTTCCTGCCTTGGCCTCCCAAAGTTCTGGGATTACTGGCGTGAGCCACCATGCCTGCTTGGCCTAGAGAGACACCTGTTGAAAGTAAGACATAGAGAGCTCCTTGCAGTGATCTGATTGATTGCTTGACTGATTTAGAGACAGCGCGTCACTCTGTCACCCTGTCTGGAGTGCAGTGGTTTGATCATAGTTCACTCATTGCAGCCTGGGCACTCCTTGGCTCAAGCGATTCTTCTGCCTCAGTGCATGTGCCACTGTGCCCAGATCACTTTAAAATTTTTTTCTACAGACAAGGTCTCATCACTTTGTTGCAATCTTCCTGACCCAGTGTCTCAAAGTGCTGGGATGACAGGCATGAGCCACTGTGCCTGGCCTCCAGGGAGTGATTCAAAATCACGACCGCTGTGCTATTTTTTTTTCTCTTTTTTTTTCTTTTTGAGATGGAGTCTTGTTCTGTGTGATGCCAGGCACATTGCCTTGGAAGCCACAGCACTGTGTTCTGAAGCCCCATTCAAATGCACAAAGCTTTGCTCCCTTCCTGGAGTCAAAGCTGATGACTTCCATATCCTCAGGCTTCTCTCCATTCAGAAGATTTTGCAGGTGCCACCCTACTCGAAGGCTGCAGATAGGGATTGGGGAATGAGGTGGGGCTAGAAAGTCTGTACCCCACCTTTGCTAGCTCAGCTATGACATCCCCAACCCCCACCGCTTGCTCACCCTTTCAGATCCCTTGCCTCCACCGCCTTGGAGGGTGACCTCTTACTTTAATATCTGCCTTTCTTCCTGTCTTGGGTTTGAGAAGAGGGGGTGCAGGAATGAGAGTGTGTGCGGGGAGGGGTGTATGAGTTGGGGAGGGAAGAGAGTATCTGAAGGGTAGATTTAGTGTCATGCCTCTGTCACCACCATCACCGAAGATGAAACCAACAATCAATTAATACCGTGTGTTCTCATCTATAAGTGGAAACTACATAATGAGAACGCGTGGGCAGAACGAGGGTGACTACAGACACAGGGGCTTACCTGAGGGAGGAGGAGTGGGAGGAGAAACAGGTTCAGATAAAAATACGGAAGCTGTCGAGTACTGCACTGAGTATCCGGGTGATGAAATCATCTGCACACTGAACCCCTCAGTCGGAAGTTTACCTGTGTAACAATCTTGCACATGTATGCTTGAACAAGAAAAAGTTGAGAAAGAGAGAGAGAAATAAAACCAACCACCACCTCTTCCACCTGAGTTAGGGGGTTTCCAGCCTTGTGAGGACATTCAGCGGCAATGAAAGAAAGCCACAGTTAGCCCCATGGAAGATATTCTGCCTCTTAAGGGATCAGAAACTGCAAATCACCATAGGTTCTGAACGGGAAAAGGGAAGAAAGGCAGGGGAGTATTTCAGTCTTTTTTGATTTTTAAATTTTTTAATTTTTATTTTTTTAACTGAGTCTCTCTCTCTCTGTAGCCCAGGCTGGGATGCAGTGGCACTATCTTGGCTCACTGCAACTTCTGTCTCCTGGGTTCCAGCAATTCTCCTGCCTCAGTATTCAGTGGCTGGAATTACAGGCACACACAAACACACCTGGCTAATTTTTGTATTTTTAGTAGAGACGGGATTTTGCCATGTTGGCCAGGTTGGTCTCGAACTCCTGACCTCAAGTGATCCACTCTCCTGGGCTTCCCAACGTGCTGGCATGAAAGGCGTGAGCCACTAGGATTTCAGCCTTTAAAAGTGCGTGTTCTGCCGCCTTTCACTGCAGCCCTTGCACTCTGAATGATGTGTCATTTCTGCTACAGATTGATTCCCTGAGTCCTCGTTCCCCATTAGTTACTTAGTTAAGTAAGTTAGTTTTGTTTTCTATCTTCTTGGCCTTTAGACAGTGCAGTTACCACAGCTATTGTCGGTGGCTAGCAGACTGTGTGTTTCCCCAAAGACTTATATACGGAATCCCATTGGGAGGGGAGAAATGGATTGGGTTATCTAGTGACCTTGCCCTGGGGAGAGCATCATTTTTCACTGCTCACAAAAATGTCACGTGGGGGCAGAGGGGGTGCTTTGCCTTTGGCCCTCTGATGGTTGGCCTGAAACCTCAACTTGTCAGAGGCAGATGAATAAAAGAATAGGTAGACAAGTTTATAGGACCTGTCTGCACAGGAGCCTGAAGAACAAAGGCCCTGAGATGATGGGGAAATGGTCCATATATATGCTTCGGTTCCACAGAGTGTGTCTTGTTTGACTGTAGGTCTTCAGAATCCCATTCTGGAGAGGGCCCTGCCCCTTCCACGAAAGGAAGGAGTACATGCTTAGAGAGGCTCAGACAAAACTATACAGAGGGACCTTGCTGGGCTTCCACACTCAGTATATTATTTGGTGAGTCGAGGTCAAGCCCCCAATCAGATGGAAGGCACATTTTCAGACTTTTCTATCACTTGTGGTATCTATACTTCTCATATTTCCCTGATAAACTCCTCAACTTAAAAATAAACTGTTCATTTTGGGAGGCCAAAATGGGTGGATCACAAGGTCAGGAGATGGAGACCATCCTGGCTAACATGATGAAACCCTGTCTCTACTAAAAATACAAAAAAAATAGCCAGGTGTGGTGGCGGGTACCCATGGTCCCAGCTACTTGTGAGATTGAGGCAGGAGAATGGCGTGAACCCAAGAGGCAGAGCTTGCAGTGAGCCAAGATCAGACCACTTCACTCCAGCCTGGGTGACAGAGCGAGACTCTGTCTCAAAAAAATAAAAATAGATAAATAAATAAATAAATAAATAAATGGTTAAAGAAACCTGTTACCTAGTGAAACCAATCATGAAGGCGCTGAGGAAGAAAGCTCATTATTGTGGCATGAATTCTATACACATGGCCAGGCGTGGTGGCTGATGCCTGTAATTCTAGCACTTTTGGAGCCCGAGGCTGGTGGATCACCTGAGGTCAGGAGTTTGAGACCAGTCTGACCAACATGGAGAAACACTATCTCTACTAAAAATATAAAATTAGCGTGCATGCTTGTAATCCCAGGTACTTGGGATGCTGAGGCAGGAGAATTGCTTGAACCTGGGAGGCAGAGGTTGTGGTGATTCGAGATTGTGCCACTGCACTCCAGCCTGGGCAACAAGAGCAAAACTCCATCGAGTGATTTTTAAGAAATGGGACTGTATCAATACTGGGCTATGATAGTGGTGATGTTCTGGTGACGAGACACTGCGTGAGGTGATGTGTAGTGTGCAGACCCTGATCTTAGAGGTCAGATGTGGATGCTCCAGGATTCACCGAAGTAGATTCCTGATTGATTCCCGACAGGGTGGACTTTGGGGAACAGGATTGAGAAATAGGTACTTCAGAAGTGAAAACTGGCCCTGGGACATGAGGGAGTGTGATGTGAGCTGTCTTCTCTGTGAAATCCATGCTGTGTCTAGGATCATGGAGTTCATGGACTTCGTTCCATTGTGACATGAATTGCTACTCTGAGGTAGTGAATCTGGAGTATACTCTGAAACGCTATGGACTGAACTTCTGCCTTAGGTAGGTCCCACCTCCACCCCTAGCCTCCATTAGCATGCCCGCGTCCCTGGTCCTCTCTTCTATCTGGAGGAATGGAAGTTTCAGACGATCCCATGGGCAGAGATGTAGGCTGTGTCCTGTGGGGGCTCTGGTGGTCTAGTCATAGGCATCACCTGGGAGGACTCCCTGGGCCCGAAAACGGCCTGGTCTGAGAGGGACCCGGGAGACGCCGGCGACGCGGTGTGCCTCCGCCGCATCCCCCTCCCCAAACTCCACCCTGCCCCAGAGCCTTCGCTTCTTTTCCGTGATAACTGACACTTTCAGGCATCGGTTGTCTTCGGGCATCACCTAGCGGCCACTGTTACTGAAAGTCGAGGTGGCACGGAGGGAGGTCTCGCCGAAACTTCACCGAGCCTGGGGCAACCGGTTTCTCGCCCTCCCTTCTGGAGGCTCCTCCCTCTCTCCCTCGTTGCCTAGGGAACCTCCGCCCTGGCGGGGGCCCTATTGTTCTTTTATCAGCGCTTTAGTTTTCTTTTTGTGTTGGTTTCCTTAATGCGCATAGACTCTTCTACTTGGGCTGCATGAGGGGTCAGTTCAATTTTTAAGTCACCCTTGGTCTCCCCATGCCCCTTTACCTTAATTTAGTGTTTGTTAGGTGGGTTTCTCCCAATCCCCCACCTCCCACCACCCTGCTTGGAAACTTTCTGGAGTGGCTTGGGTGTGCCTCCGTCTTCTCTCCCCTTCCCCCACCCCTTGCCGGCCATCTCCTTCTTGCCAGGCTGACATTTGCAATGGTGGTAGTCAGGCCTCACTCAGTGGCCACCGTTTCTGGAGATAGATAGGGGCGGCACGGTCCCACTTCCCCAGAGGCAGCTTGGGCTGATGGCCTAGCCCTTGACCCGCGTGGGCAAGCGGGCTGGTCTGTAGTTGTGGGGTTTCTCCCCCTCCCCGCTTCGCTCCTCAGGCCTCCCTCTGTAGGAAGGAAAGCTTCACCCTGGCTGGGTCTCAATCACCTTTTATCATGATGTTTTATTTTTTCCTCCCTCAGACCAGCACATTTTCAAAATGGGAATGGTGTCACAGCTCTACCCCAGGTTGTATTAGTATTCACCTAAAATTAAAATGCCTTCTGAAAAGCATTTTGCTCACTTAAGATTTCCAGAGATGATGCTTTGTCCTGCGTTTGTTTGCTTGTTTTGTTTTGCTTGTGTTTTTTTTTCTTTTTCTTATTCATTTCTTTTGAGGTGAAGTAGAATTCACCAATTTTTAGGAAGACATATTTTTCCCAGGACATGGTAGCTGCTGTTTTCTTCTGTCGTAAATGAGCATTTTTGTGAATCTCTCAAAATATAGTGAAAGCCGGTTGATGTAAACTATCAGGTCTCTGAGCCAAGCTAAGCCGTCATATCCCCTGTGACCTGCACGTATACATCCAGATGGCCTGAAGCAACTGGAGATCCACAAAAGAAGTGAAAATAGCCTTAACTGATGATGTTCCACCATTGTGATTTGTTCCTGCCCCACCCTAACTGATACAATATATTCTCCCACTCCCTTAAGAAGGTACGTTGTAATATTCTCCCCACCCTTGAGAACGTACTTTGTATGCCTATCCCAAACCTATAAGAACAAACGATAATCCCACTACCTTTTGCTGACTCCTTTTTTGGACCCAATCCATGGGCACCCAGGTGAAATAAACAGCCTTGTTGCTCACACAAAGCCCATTTGGTGGTCTCTTCACACGGACACCTGTGACATAAACTATAGTTCATAACATCTTATTTTCTAGAAATCTGTGATTGTTTCTGCTGCTGCTCTCTCTGTCTGTCTTCTGTCTTTCTCTCTCTCTTTTATCCATCTGTCTCTCTGTGTCTGTCACTGTCTCTCTCTGTCAGTCTCTTTCTCTGTCTGTCCAACTGTCTCTCTCTCTGTCTTTCTCTTTCTCTGTCTCTCTCTCTCTCCCTTTCTCTGTCTTTCTCTTTCTGTGTCTTTGTCTCTCTATCCATCTCTCTCTGCTTCTTTCTCTCGCCCTTTTTCTCTGTCTCTTTATCTTTCTCTCTTTGTTTCGCTCTCTCCCGCCCTCTTCTTTTTCTAATAAAAGCCCAGGTAGATCTAATCTAATCCATTACCAAGGCCTGAAGTCTTAACATTAGAAATCCCAGATTTGATCTCCATATGTAATCCTGTACAAAACTGGCAAGTTAATTTCTGAGTTTGGATACCTCATAGATATTACATATTAATGAAGATCTAAGCCTAAAATCTGGGTTTGCTTCTCCTTCAACTCGGCTGTGACCCAGATTTACTGTCTTGATAAATAGTACCTCTATTCACTTACAATGCTGGGAGAGTTTTCTCCTTCTGTATCTCCCCATGTCCTAAATGACCCATGACCAAACCCTGTCCGTTGTGTCTTAAATATGTATCTCCAAACACTTCTCTCCATTTCCAGAACTATCCATGACCCCTTGTGGAACCACTGGCTCTTTGAGAAATCTCCCAGAAGTGGTTTCAGATTTTTGGCTAGGAGACTTAAGCCTGATGAGAACATTCCTGCCCAGGATTCTGTGTGAACAAAAGTGCCCCTGTGGGAGCTTGTATCCTCAAGACCAGGTATTCTATCACTGGATGACTCTCTGTAAGGACACACAGGACTCCACAAAGCTGACCACCCCAAACGAGTTCAAAAGGATACCTCTACTTTGGCTCAAGGCCTCCAACGTACATCACCGTCACCATCACCGTCAGCATCCTTGTGAGCCTTCCCAAGTCACCAACTCCAGGGAGACCCTTGGAAGAGTGGTCTTGCTCCATTTAGGTCCAAAGCGATGGCGACTTCCATCCACCAGGTCTCCACTGAACTGCGAAGATGTGGAGCGTAGGGCAGAGAGGGGACCTGGAGGGGAGAGGTCCTGACAGGCGATGAGTTCCCTAGGCTCTGAATGCCCCAACCACATCCCATGTGTCCAGCACCCACCAGACACCACCGTTCTCTCCCCTCCTCTGTCCACAGCGCCCCCCCCAACCACAAGCACACACGCTGGAGGTTACAAAACCACACGGCGTGAATAGAGCCTGATGCTCTTCTTATGTGAGTGTCTGGAGCACATAGACAGGAGATTTGTTTGATCTTGGCATCATCATTCATCTGCGGCTCCATCCTAGGAAAGGGATTCTCCCATTTTCATTGAATGTATTGGGAGCCCATTTCACAAGGGAGTCTGTAGAGAGCCCGATTCTCCCTCGTGGGTGGCTACAGGCTAGAAATGAATATCGCTTCTTGGGCGGAGGGACTTCCTTAGGCAGTCACGTTTGCGGGAGTATCTCTCAAACCCTCCCTTGAGGCCAAAAAATAGATTCCACCCCACCCCTCGACGTTTCCCCGGGTGCTGGATGTATCCTGTCAAGAGACCCGAGGGTGACACGTTGAGTGAAACACCTTGATTGGCTTTGTGTGTTTGTGGGTTTCTGAGATGGAGTCTCGCTCTGTCCCCCAGGCTGGAGTTACAGTGGCTCCACCTCCCAGGTTCAAGTGATTCTCCTGCCTTAGCCTTCTGAATAGCTAGGATTACAGGCACACACCACCATGCCTGGCTAATTTTTCTATCTTTAGTAGAGATGGGATTTCACCATGTTGGCCAGGCTGGTCTCACAATCCTGACCTTGTGATCTGCATGCCTCAGCCTCCCAATTGCTGGGATGACAAGCATGAGCCACCGCACCCGGCCACCTTCACTGGTTTTAACTGGAGATTCTAGATTCAAGCCACACCTCATTCTATGCTACAGAAAGACTTATTTATCCTGCCAACTCAGGAAAGTTGAGCCCCTTGTCATGCATTTCAAACCGAGAGTCACTTCATGTTTGGAAAATGTATCTGCTGTCAAGTTCAGTGGAGAAGTGTGGCATGTAGGATGAGGGACTGTTCCTTCTCACTTGGTCTGCATGGTGAGGCCTAGGGCTAGAGCTCAGGGCAGACTGATGGTTCCCTCTACCTTGGATTCCATCATACTCACCCTGAAACATGGGTCTTGGCAGACACTGGAGCTTCCTGGCTCTTAAGGCCCTGTCAGAAACCCCATCCTGTGCTTGGATGCCCTGAATGACTGTGGCTTGCGCCTCTCCAGGAACATTTGAAGTCTATCCTCCACATGTGGCTGTCTACAACCACAAGAGCATGTGACTCTCGGCTGCCATCCACCTCACTGGTTTTGGGAGAGAATGCTGAAAGTCTCTTGCCGACTCTGTCTTGACTTGAGTTCTTCATGGGTGTGTGGTCAGGACATAGTGAGACCAGCTGTACTAAGTCATGCCAGGTGCAGTGGCTCATGCCTGCAACCACAACACTTTGGGAGGCCAAGGCAGTAGGATCACTTGAGTCCAGGAGCTGGAGACCAGTCTTGGACAACATGGCCAAAACCTGAGGTGTGTGCCTGTGGTCCCAGCTACTTGGGGAGCAGAAGTGGGAGAATCACCTATCCCTGGGGAGATTGATGCAGCAGTCAGCCATAATGGTGTCACTGCACTGCTGCTTGGGTGACAGAGTGAGACAGTGTCACAAACAGATGGACAGACAGACAGACAATAGCTATATTATGTCCTTCTCAGGGCAGGAAGCAAAAATAACAGAATACAGCATTTAAATTATTTAATTTAAAATATTAATCTATTTATTTATTAATTTTGAGTCCAGGTCATGAAACCAGCTAATTTTTATAGAAATGAGGTTTCACCATGTTGCCAAGGCTGTTATTGATTACCTGGGATCAAGGGATCCATGCACCCTTGAGCTCACAAAGTGCAGGGATGACAGGCATGACCCACTGCTCCTGACAGCACTGCTATTTTTTTGTTTGTTTGTTTTTTGGGTTTTTGTTTTTGTTTTTTGTTTTTTCTTTTTTTTTGCATACATAATATATTTATTTTAATATAAAATAATGCTTTCAGTTACTTAAACATCAGATTAAAATACAAAAATTTCCATTTTGAGGAACAATATATAAATTCCAAAAGGCAAATGTAAGGAAATTCAGGTGGCAGAAAGGCAATTACTATGTATTTTGATGACTGACAAATTTCTGATCTTTGAGGCAATCACATAGAAGTAGATGAACAGACTATCAAAGATAAAATTCTAGAATTTTAATACAGTTAAAACAAATAAAAAGCAATAAACTGAGGAAAATATTTGCATTAACTGTGTCAGAACACTACTGTAGAAAGACCATATTTAAATATATTAGAAAAATACTGTTTCTAATAGATAAATGGATATATCAAGAAATAGAAAATTCAATGAAATATAAATTGTAAACAAATATATTTTTAAAGGCTTATTCTCCAAGAGGCCAGCTTTCAGCCTATCTTATCCTCCCAAATGCTTTCTTCATGAAGTTTAATCATTGATAGCTTTTGATTTTAAGTGAGAGACGTGAGACTCTTCCTTTCACTTGAACACTTAGAGGCCATTGTAGGGTTATTAACTGGCCTAATTTAAATATGTTGTATTTAAAGGAATTTTGAGGAGGGAGGAGAGGGAGAAAGACTGGAGAATGGCTAGCTGGTGGAGAAGTCAGAACAAATACAATATTTATCAATTAAATTTACTGTCTTACATGGGCATAGTTTTGATAGCCCAAAATAATTACAACAGTAACATCAGAGATCACTGATGACAAATTATCATAACAGATATAATAATAATGAGAAAGTTTGAAATATTGTGAGAGTTATCAAGACGTGACACAGAAACATGAAGCTGTTCGGAAAAATGACATTAATAAACCTGCTTGATGCAGGGTTGCCACAAACTTTAACTTTGAAAGAAATGAAATATTTGCAAAGAGCAATAAAGTGAAGCACAATAAAACAAAGTGTACCTGTTTTTTATTACTATTGAGAAGTTTTTTCCTTTTTCATCCGCTTGTCTTTATGAGAGTTTCACAGCAGAGTGTTTGGCTGGCTTATTTAAATTCATTCTAAATAGAAATTTAAGATGTCAGCTTCTGGCCTCATGGAATAAGATGATGAGTCCCCTAGTCTGTCTATCACAGGACCATACCCATAAGGAGTAAAAAATTTGTAACATTTAAAATAAGTAATTTTTTAATACAGAAATACACAGATGCACCCAAAATACAGAAACGATTCTTTTAAAAACTGTCTTAGTTCTGGTGGAGATGCCAGTGATTCTTTTAGATTTGGATCCTGACTGAGAGAATTTCCAGTCCATCTCTCATCTCCAGATGGAAGTTCCAGATATTCCGATGGGTAGTAACTTAGGCTTTGTCCCCCAGGGGCCCTGGTCAATTAGTTGTGGGGACCAACTGAAAGGGTACGGCTACCCACTGTGCTGTGGGGGACTCCATCCTTTCCCTCCTCCCTTCTGCTCAGGGGGATCCCAATTCATTCCTGTCTGATGCTCTCATTGGCAGACGTTGGGCCTCACCTAGTGGCTAATGTTACTCTGAAAACTGAGGCCTCAAGCAAGAATGAATCTTAGGCAGCCTGCGCACAGCCTGGGGCAACTGTGTCTTCTCCACTGCCCCTGCCCCAATCTCCAAGTTTCTCCCTCCCTTCTTGCCTAGGGAATCGCCATCCTGAAGACTGGGTCTGATTGTTCTTTGATCATATTAAAAAAATAGGCCAGGCATGGTGGTTCATGCCTGTGATCACAGCACTTTAGGAGGCTGAGGCAGGTGGAACATGAGGTCAGGAGTTCGTGACCAGCCTGGCCAGCATGGTGAAACCCCATTTCTACTAAAAATACAAAAATACATGGTGACACACAACTGTAATCCCAGCTACTCAGGAAGCTGAGGTAAAAGGTGTGAGGGAAAGAAAGAGAGATCAGACTGTTACTGTGTCTATGTAGAAGGAGGAAGACATAAGAGACTCCATTTTCATCTGTGCTAAGAAAAATTCTTCTGCCTTGAGATGCTGTTAATCTGTAATCCTAGTCCCAACACTGTGCTCACAGAAATATATGCTGTATTGACTCAAGCTTTAATGGATTTAGGACTGTGCAGGATGTGCTTTGTTAAAATTGTGTTTGCAGGCTGTATGCTTGGTAAAAGTCATTGCTATTCTCCAGTCCCAAGTACCCAGGAACACAATGCACTGTGGAAGGCCACAGGGATCTCTGCCCAAGAAAGCCTGGGTATTGTCCAAGGTTTCCCCCAACTGAGAGAGCCTGAGATGTGAACTCATGGGAAGGGAAAGGCCTGACCATCCCCCAACCTGAAACCCATAAAGGGTCTGTGCTGAGAAGGAGTAATAAAAGAGGAAGGCCTCTTTACAATTGAGACAAGAGGAAGGCATCTGTCTCCTGCTTGTCCCTGGGAGTGGAATTTCTCTATATAAAACCTGATAGTACATTCTATTTACTGAGATAGGAGAAAACCACCTTATGGCTGGAGGTGATACATGCTGGTGGCAATATTGCTCTTCACTTCATTGACATGTTTGTGTAAAGTCAAATATAAATCTGGCCTACGTGCACATCCAGGCACCGCACCTTTCCTTAAACTTATTTATAATACAGAGTCCTTTGCTCACATGTTTTCCTGTTGAACCTCTCCCCACCATTACCCTATAGTCCTGCCACATCCCCCTCACTGAGATAGTAGAGATAGTAATCAATAAATACTCAGGAAACTCAGAGACCAGTTCCAGTGTGGGGTGGAGGTTGTAGTGAGCTGAGATTGCACCACTGCACTCCAGCCTGCATGACAGAGCAAGACTCTATCAAAAAAAAAAAAAAAAAATCACAACTCCTCACCAGGAAGGGAACAAAACTGGATAGAGAATGAGTTTAAGGAATTAACAGAAGTAGGATTCAGAAGGTGGGTAATAACAAACTCCTCTGAGCTAAAGGAGAATGTTTTAACCCAATGCAAGGAAGCTAAGAACATTGATAAAAGGTTAGATGAAAAGTTAACTAGAATTATCAGTTTAGAGAAAAACACAAATGACCTGACAGAGCTGAAAAACACAGAATGAGAATTTCATGAAGCATACAGAAGTATCAATAGCTCAATTAATCAAGTGGAAGAAAAAATATCAGACACTAAAAATCAACTTAATGAAATAAAACAACATGATAAGAATGGAGAAAGAAGACTGAAAAGGAAAGAACAAAGCCTCCAGGAAATATGGGACTATGTGAAAACATCAGCTCTATGTTTGATTGGTGGACCTGAAAGTGAAGGGGAGAATGGAACCAAGCTGGAAAACACTGTTTAAAATATTATCCAGCAGAACTTCCTCAACCTAGCAAGACAGGCCAACCTTCAAATTTAGGAAATACAGAGAACACCACAAGATATTCCTTAAGAAGAGCAACCCCAAGACACATACATAATTGTCAGATTCACCAAGGTTAAAATGAAGGAAAAAATGATAAAAACAGCCAGAGAGAAAACTTGGGTCACCCACAAAGGGAAGCTCATCAGACTAATGTCGTGAAATATTCAGTTTTTCACTATAGGCTTCAATGGGCTCCAAAATGTCCCTTCATAGATTCTAAAAAAAGAGTGTTTCCAACTGCTGAATCTAAAGAAATGTCCCTTTGTAAATGCTACAAAAAGAATTTTTCCAACCTATGAATCAAAGGAAAGGTTTACCTCTGTGAGCTGAATCCACACATCATTAAGTGGTTTCACAGATAGCTTGCTTCTTGTTTTTATCGCAGGATATTCAGATTTCCCCTATAGGCCTTATAGTAGATTCTAAAAAGGGACATTTTAACCCCATTTAGGTATATTGTAAAAAAAATGAATATCTTGCAATAAAAATGAGAAACAATCTATCTGTGAAAACACATTGCGATGTGTGGATTCACCTCACAAAGATAAACCATTCTTTTGATTTAGCAGTTTGGAAACTGCTAAACTATTTTTGTAGAATTTATGATGGGATATTTCAGAGCCCATTAAGGCCTGTAGCAAAAATCTGAATATTTGGAGATAAAAACTAGAAACAAGCTATCAGTGAAACCACGTGGGATATGTTCATTCATCTCACAGAGGTAAACCATTCTTTTCATGCAACAAGTTGGAAACACTCTTTTTTTTAGAATCCATGAAGGGATATTTCAGAGCCCACTAAGGCCTATAGCAAAAAACTGAATATCTGGAGATAAAAACTAGAAACAAGCTATCTGTGAAACTGCTCTGGGATATGTGGATTTATCATACAGAGTTAAATCTTTCTTTTGATTCAGCAGGTTGAAAATACTCTTTTTTATTTTTTTTAAGAATCTATGAAAGGATATTTCAGAGCCAATTGAGGCCCACAGTGAAAAACCAAATATTCCAAGATAGTGACTAGAAACAACTTGTCTGTGAAACCACTCTGTGATGTGTTCATTCATCTCACAGAAGTAAAGCTTTCTTTTGATTCAGCAGGGTGGAAACACTATTTATGTAGAATCCAGGAAGGGACATTTCAGAGCCCATTAAGGAAGGTTTAACTCTGTGAAATGAATCCACACATGGCATAGAGGTTTCACAGATACAAGCTGCTCTAGTTGGTATTGTGGGATATTCTGTTTTTCACTATAGGTGTCAATTGTCTCTGAAATATCCCTTCCCAGATTCTACAAGAAGAGTGTTTACAACCTGCTGAATCAAAAGAAAGGTTTAACGTGTTAAATGAATCCACACTTCTCAAAGCAGTTTCACAGAGAGCTGCTTTCTAGTCTTTATTGTGAAATATTTGGTTTTTCACTCACTATAGGCTTCAATGGGTTTCAAAACGTTCCTTAGTAGATTCTACAATAACAGTGTTTCCAATGTGCTGAATCAAAGAAAGGTTTAGCTCTGTTAAATGAATTCACACATTAACAAGTGGTTTCCCAGATAGCTTGTTTCCAGTTTTTATTATGCGATATTGTTTTTCACTATAGTTCTTAATGGGCTTCAAAATGTCCCTTTGTAGATTCTACAAGAAGAGTATTTACAACCAGTTGAATCAAAAGAATGGTTTAACTCTGTAAGATATATCCACACATAGCAAATCAGTTTTACAGATATCTTATTTCCAGTTTTTATCATGGGATATTCAGTTTTTCACTATATGCCTCAATGGGCTCCAAAATATCTCATAGTAGATTCTACAAAGAGAATGTTTCCAACCTGTTGAATCAATAGTAAGTTTTAACTCTGTGCAATGATTGCACGCATCATAAAATGGTTTCACAGAAAGTTTGTTTCTAGTTTTTGTCACAGTATGTTTTGTTTTTCACTATAGGCCTCACTGGGCTTTGAAATGTTCCTTCTCAAATTCTACAAATTGAGGGTTTCCAACCTTCTGAAGGAAAAGAAATGTTTAACTGTGTGAGCTGAATCCACACTTCACAAAGTGGTTTCACAGATAGCTTCTTTCTAGTTTTTGTCATGGAATATTCGGTTTTCATTATAGACCTCAGTGGGTTCCAAAATATTTATTCACAGATCCTACCATAAAAAAAAGGTTTCCAATCTGCTGAATCAAAAGAAAGGTTCAACTCTGTGAGCTAAATCAACACATGCAAAGTGGTTTCACAGATAGCTTCTTTTCAGTTTTTATCACATGATATTCGGTATTTCACTATAGGCCTCAAAAACCTTGAAATGTTCATTTGTAAATTCTATACATACAGTGTTTTCAACCTGCTGGATCAAAAGAAATGCTTAGCTCTGTGAAAGGAATCCGCATATCACAAAGCAGTTTCACACTTAGATTCTTTCTAATTTTTTAATAGGATATTCCATTTTTTAATACAACCCTAAAGGGGTACCAAAATGTCCCTTTGTAGATTCTTCAAAAAGAGGGTTTCTGATATGCTTAATCAAAGGAAAGGTTTAGCTCTTTAAAATGAATCCACACATCACAAAGCAGTTTCACAGATAGCTTCTTTCCAGTTTTTATTATGGGATATTTGGTTTTTCAATTTAGGCATCTGTAGGCTCTGAAATGTCCCTTAAAAGATTCTAGAAAAAGAAGGTTTTCAAAATGCTGAATCAAAAGAAAAGTATAATTCTGTGAGATAAATCCACACCTTGCACAGTGATTTAACAGATTGATTCTTTCTAGTTTTCATTGTGGCATATTCGTTTCTTTACTATAGGCCTCACGGGGCTCAAAAAATGGCTCCTCTTAGACTCTACACAAAGAGTGTTTCCAAACTGCTGAATCAAAAGCAAGGTTTCAGTATTGGAGATGAATCCATACCATGCAAAACTTTCACAGATAGCTTCTTAATAGTTATAATTGGGAGATATTCGGTTTTTCACAACAGGCCTCAATGGGCTGCGAAATGTCCCTTTGTAGATTCCACAAAAAGAGTGTTTCCAACATGCTGAGCCAAAAGAAATGTTTATCTCTGTGATATCAATCCACACATCACAAAGTGATTTCACAGATAGATTCTGGCTAGTTTTTATTGTGGGATATTCGGTTTTTTTACTATATGCCTCACTGGGTTCCAAAATGTCCCTGTGTACATTCTTCAAAAAGATTTTTATCAATCTGCTGAATCAAAAGAAATATTTATCTCTGTGAGATGAATCCACACATCTTGAAACAATTTCATAGTTGACTACCTTTTAGTTTTTATTGCAAGATGTTCAGTTTTACACTATAGGTCACAATGGGCTCCGAAACGTCCCTCTGTAGACTCTACAAAAACAGTGTTTCAGCATCACGAACTAAAGGAAAGATTTCACTCTTTGAGTTGAATCCACACCTTGCAAAGTGGTTTCACAGAAAGCTTCTTTCCAGTTTTTATCATGAGATATTTGTTTTTTCACCATAGATCTCAATGGGATCCAAAATTTCATTTTGTAGATTCTAGAAAAAGAGTGTTTCCAGCCAGCTGAATCAAAATGAAGGTTTAACTCTGTAAGATGCATGCAGACATCACAAGGAGATTTCACAGATAGCTTCTTACTAGTTTGTATTGTGAGATATTTGGTTTTACAATGTTTGTCTCATTTGACATTGAAATATCCCTTCGTTGATTCTACAAAAAGAGTGTTTCCAACCTGCTGAATCCAAAGAAAGGTTTAGTTCATTGAGATGAATCCACACCATGCAAAGTGGTTCACTGATAGCTTCTTCCTACTTTCTATTGCGGGATATTTAGGTTTTCACTATAGACCTTAATGGGGTCTGAAATGTCCCCTCTTAGATTGTATATGTAGGCCTCAATGGAATTGAAAATGTCATTTTGTAGATTCTAGAAAAAGAGTGTTTCCAACCTGGTGAATCAAAATAAAGGCTTAACTCTGAAATGTATCCACACATTGCAAAAACAGTTTCACACATAGTCTCTTTCTAGTTTTAATCATGGGATATTTTGTTTTACAATGGTGGTATCAATCAGCTTTGAAAAGTCCGTTCATAGATTCTACAGGAAAAGTGTTTCCAACCTGCTGAACCAAAAAAAGATTTAGCTCTGTGAGATGAATGCACACATGGTAAAGCGGTTTTAATGATAGCTCTTTTCCAGTTTCTATTGCAGGATATTCAGCTCTCTAATATAGGCCTCAATGGGTTCTGAAACATCACTTCATAGATTCCAAAAAAAGAGTGTTTCGAACCTACTAAATCTAAAGAAAGGTTGAACCCTGTGAAATGAATCCACGCACTACAAAGTTCTTTCACAGATAGCTTCTTTCTAGTTTTTATTGTGGGATATTCAATTTTTCAGTATAGGCCGTAATGGGATTTGAAATGTTTATTTGTAGCTTCTGTAAAAAGTTTTTTCAACCTGCTGAATCAAAAGTTTTAACTTTGTGAGATGAATCCCCACATCATAAAGTGGTTTCACAGATAGCTTCTTTCTAATTTTTATCATGGAATATTTGGTTTTTCCACTAGAGGTCTCAATAACCTCTGAAATGTTCTTGCATATATTTTACAGGGAGAGTGTTTCCAACCTGCTGAATCAAAATAAAGGTTAACCCTGCGAGCTGAATGCAGACATTGCAAAGCAGTTTCACGGATAGCTTCTTGCTAGTTTTTATCACAGGAATTTCAGTTTTTTACTATAAGCCTCAATGGGCTGCAGAATGTCCCTTTGTAGAGTCTACAGAAACAAAGTTTCCAACCTGCTGCATCAAAAGAAAGGTTTAACTCTGGAAGATGAATTTACACATCACAAGTTGTTTCAAAGATAGCTCTTTTCTACTTGTTATTATGAGATATTTAGTGTTTCACAGTAGGCCTTAGTGGGCTCTGAAATGTCCCTTCGCAGATGCTACAAAAAGAGTATTTCCAATCTGCAGAATCAAAATAAAGTTTTAACTCCATGAGTTGAATTCACATATCCAACAGCGGTTTCACAGTTAGAATCTTTCTAGTTTCTATTGTGAGATATTCTATTTTTCACTATAGGTCTCAATAAGCTCTGAAATGTCCCTTCTTAGATTCTATAAAAGGAGTGTTTCTTACCTTCTGTACCAATATAGAAACTCTGTGAGATTTATCCTCACATAGCAGAGTGCTTTTACATAGTTGCTTTGCAATTTTTATTATTGGGATATTCTATTTTTTTACTATAGGCCTCAATGGGCTTTGAAATGTCATTTTGTATATTCTTCAAAAAGAGATTTTCTAACCTGCTTAATGAATAGAAAGTTATAACTCTGTGAGATGAATCCACACATTGCAAAGTGGTTTCATCGATTTCTTCTTTTTAGCTTTTATCATGGGATATTTTGTTTTTCACTGTAGGCCTTAATGGACTTCAAAATGTCCTTGTGTATATTCTGCAAAGACAGTCTTTCCAACTTGCTAAATTTAAATAAAGGTTTAACCCTGTGAGATGAATACACATTTTGCAAAGCAGTTTCACAGATAGCTTCTTTCTAATTTTTATCAGAAGATATTTTGTTTTACAATGTTGGTCTCAATCAGCTTTGTAATGTCCCTTTGCAGATTTTACAAAAAGGATGTTTCCAACCTGCTGAATCAAAAGAAAGGTTGAGCTCTGTGAGAAATCCACACCTTGCAAAGCAGTTTCACTGATAGTTGCTTTCTAGTTTATACATCTGTATATTTGGTTTTTCACTCTAGGCCTCAATAAGCTCCAAAATATCCCTACATAGATTCTACAAAAGGAGTGTTTCCAAACTTCTGAATCAAAAGAAAGGTTTAACTCTGTGAGATTTATCCACAAGTCACAAAGCACTATCTCAGAAAGCTTCTTGGTAGTTTTTATTGTGGGATATTTTGTTTTTCACTGTAGAACTTCATGGGTTTCAAAATATCCTTTCATAGATTCTGCATATAGAGCATTTCCAAACTGCTGAATCAAAAAAAATGTATAAACTATGTGAGATGAATCCACACATCAAAAACCGGTGTCACAGATACTTTCTTCCTACTTTTGCATGGGATATTCTGTTTTCCCCAATAAGCCTCAATGGGCTATGAATTGTCCCTTCACAGATTTTCTGCAAAAAGTGTGTTCCCAACCTACTGAATAAAAAGAAATGTTTACCTCTGTGAGATAAATCCACACATTCTAAAGCAGTTTCACAGATAGTTTCTTTCTAGTTTTTATGGTAGAATATTTGGGTTTTGTCTATAGACCTCAATGGGCTCTGAAAGGTTTCTTTGCAGATTCTACAAAAAGAGTGTTTGCAGCCTGCTGAATCAAAAGAAAGGTTTAACTCTGTAAGATGAATCCACACATTTCAAAGCAGTTTCACTGATAGCTTCTTCCTAGTTTTTATTGTGGGGTATTTGGCTTTTCTGTATAGGACTCAATGGGCTCTGAAATGACCTTTCACATATTCTACAAACAAAGCGCTTCCAATATTCTGAAGGAAAAGAAAAGTTTAACTTTCTGAGATGAATCCACACATTGCTAAGCAATTTCACAGACAGACTTTTTTCTAGATTTTATTGTGGGATATTTGTTTTTTCCCTTTGGCCAAAATTAGCTTTGAAATATCCCTTTGCAGAAGCTACGAAAAGAGCATTTCCAATCTGCTGAATCAAAAAAAAGGTGTAACTGTGTGAAATGAATACACCCATCACAAAGTGGTTTCACAGATAGCTTCTTTCTAGTTTTTATGATGGGCTATTTGGTTCACCCTATAAGCCTCAAAGGGCTCCAACATATCTTCTCACAGATTCTGCAAAATGAACATTTCCAACCTTCTGAATAAATAGAAAGTTTTAAGTTTGTGAGATGAATCCACCTATCACAAACCGATTTCATAGATACCTTCTTTCAGTGCTTTCCTATAGGCCATAAAGGGCTTTGAAACATCCCTTTGCAGATTCTACTAAAAGGGCATTTCCAATCCGGTGAATCAAAAGAAAGGTATAACTCTGAGAGATGAATCTACACTTTGTAAAGCAGTTTTGTAGGGAGCCAAAGTCTTGTAGGTTGTGACCAACTAAGCATTCCACTGAATGATCAAGCAGCAAACTGTTTATCATGAATGCAGGATATGGGCAAAGTCACATCTCCACCTACCACCAAAAGGTATGCTGAGTGCAATCACTCCCTGGTGCTGTGCTCCTTGAGGTTATCTACTGGATCATCTGGAGCCTACTGTTCAGAGAATGCAGCTGTGCAGGCCTGCACTAAGTCAAGCAGCTGACTGACAATAACCACCCTTCTCCCTATCTCCTTTACTCAATAAATATGAAGGGCTCTAAAAACTCAGATCCCTTGTCTGCTAGAAGCAAATAGCCCCCTGACCCCTTCTTCAAAATATACTCTTTTGTCTTTAGCTTTTTTCCCGCATTCATCCCTTTTTATTCAGTCCAACAGTGATTGAGTCTGCTTTAAAGTGGCGTCTGAACACAGGGACTTTGGGAATGTGAACGAAGAATGTCTGCTTGAGCAGAGAAACTGAAATTCACAAGATGAATTGGGACCCCGGGAAGAATCTGCTGGCAGCAAATATAACGTCAGTTCCCTAAACAGGTACTGGCAGTGATATAAGTTCAGTGCTGTGAAGACGTACTGGGAACAGGAAGTTTCTGAATCAGAGTAACATGGGGCAGAATTTGTTAATTGAAGAAAAACATTATCTGCAGTGGTGTAAAGTTCCGTTGAAACAATATGGTGCTCAAGCTAATTTGCAGACATTAACTAAGCTTCTGCAGGAGGTTGTTACACATAACCCATAGTTATCTCAGGCAGGCACTGTTGATGTGGAAAATTGGGACAGAGCAGGAGAAGGATTAAAACGGGCCCATCATGAAGGTCTTAAACTTGATCCTTGTTTTCTCCTCTTGGAATTCAGTCCGTACTGTCCTTCTGCCATTTTTCTTATTCTGCTGGACCGCAGGAGTCATGTTCTGTGTCTAAAAATTTGAAAGAATCTGTTGTCCCACCCACAGCACCAATTGAAAATAAAAAAACAAGAAAGGGAGGATACAAAATGGCCTATAATTCCCCCTCCAATAGCAGAAACGTCTGTAACACCTCCTTTGGTAGCAGAAACAGAGACATCAATACAAATCATTTTATGCTCTGCTGCCATAACTGGAGAGCCCTTAGGACCTTGCACTTTTCTTATTTCTGTAAGAACTAATCCAAGTAATCCAGGGCAGTTTATTCATGAACACACCCCACTAGAGTTTAAGTTGTTGAAGAAATTAAAAGTTCGTGCAATTAGTAACGGGGTACAGAGCCCATTCACCCTAGAATTGCTAGAATCTGCATTTGGTGTTATGTGTCTTTTACCCTTTGATGCAAAACATTTGACTCACACTTGTCTGCTGGTGCATACCTGACATGAGATTTAAATTGGCAAGAAATGTGAGCAGACCAGACTAGACAGAATCATGCTGCTGGACACAGAGATATTACAGAGGATATGCTGTTAGGTAGTGGCCTTTATTCAGCTAAATGTGCCTTGTCCACTATTCCTGAAGAGGGAGTCTCAGTACAATCCTTTTTACACATCATACAAGGGTTGCAGGAACCCTATGCACATTTTCTTGCAAGATTACAAGAGCTAGTGAAGCATCAAATTTCTCATACCATTGCTGCAGAAATTCTAGCTTTAACTTTAGCTTTTGAGAATGCAAATGCAAATTGTAAATGTGCACTGGCACCTGTGAGGTGTAAGAGAACTTGAGAAATTTTCTAAGAGCTTGTCAGGATGTAGGAACTGAGCCTCATCACTCTGCTATATTAGCACAAGCAATAGCTAGTTTAGCAGTTGACAAATCTAAAAAGAGCCAAGGGTCAAACCCTAAAATTGGAAAATGTTATAATAGTGGAAAAACTGGACATTTTAAAAAGGAATACCACCAGATCTCAGAACAGAAAGGACCTTACAATGCAATGCTTGCCCGCCCCTCAGAGGAAAAGGTGCCAGGACTCTGTTCTCGCTGTAAAAAAGGAAATCACTGGGCTAATCAATGCCGCTCAAAATTTCATCAAAATAGCAACCCTCCGTCAGGAAACAAGAAGAGGGCCTGGACCTGGGCCCCTCAAACAATGAGGGCATTGCTAGTTCAGACAACAAACCCAAAAATTCCTAGTTCAGACAACAACCCCACTTTGGGGTGGGTCCCTGGAGGAACATTGATTCCCTCACCCCAGGAACACCAGGAAGTGCAGGATTAGGCCTCCCAGTCAGAGAAAGAATTACATTAGTTACAGGAGACAAACCTACCAAAGTAACCACTGGCATTTGTGGACCTTTACCAGCAGGATACATGGTACTAATTTTAGGCAAAAGTCATCTTAACTTGCAAGGCATCACTGTAGTCCCAGGAGTAACTGACTCTGATTATGGAGGAGAAATTCAGGTAGTTTTAATGTCACAAGATCTTTGGGGTTTTGAAACGGGAGAATATATTGCTCAAGTACTGCTTACTTCCTGCAAATTACACCCTTTTCCATGAAAAGAGGAAATAACGAGGATATAAAAGGAAATAAAAGCTCTGGGAATACAACTACATGGAAAATCTATCTATCACAACCCATAGCCTCCAATATACCCACCTGTGTAGTACAAATTAAAGGAAATAAATTTTATGGGCTTATGAACACAGGAGCTGATGTATCAGTAATATCCAGTAAGTACTGGCCCACAGCATGGCCTCTCAGACTAACCTCTACATCCCTAGTGGTAGTAGAAGCAGTTCCAAACATTCAACGGAGTGCTGAGATTTTACCTTGTCTTGGTCCAAATGGACAATCATGTACTTTCCAGCCTTATATTGAAAATATAGCTATCAATTTATGTGACTGAGATTTACAGCGTGGGATATGAGACTTACTAATGAAAACTTTAATAACCCAGGATTTAAAATATTGAAGGACATAGGATATCAGAGTGGGAAGGGAAAGGTTTAGAAAAATTCCTACAAGGAAACCCTAAACTGATATCAATAACTGGAAAGACAGTTTAAACCCTGCAAGGAGACTCTTCATTAGATTCCCCTTGGCAATTAACCAAAGAGGCAGAAGCTGAGTTGCAACTTGTACGACAGATGCATTAGCAATGGCATGCTTCCCAGCTGCAGTCACAAAAACCTTTGCGTTCGCTAACCCTCAGACAAAATTTTGCAGTTTTATGAAGTCCATTCTTTCATTCTTCCTGTGATTACTTATCACAAGCCCATTCCAGGTCACCAGACTTATTTTACTGACTCTTCCAAAGATCATGCAGCTATTTATGGACCTAAACATACTCAAACAATAATCACCTCTGGGATTTCAGCTCAATGCTCAGAGTTAATTGCAGTCATTCATGTTTTACAGCTCACAGCTTCAGATACTATCAACATTGTCTGTGAGTCAGCTTATGTTGTAAATGTAGCCAGTTGCATAGAAACTGCTACAATTAAATGTACCCTAGATCCAGAACTTCTTAATTTGTTTCTAAGACTTCAGCAAGCTATTTGCACTCATGAAGCTCATTTTCATATTTCTCATATTTTCTCTCACACAAAACTGCCTGGACCACTACCTCTAGGTAATGATAAAGCAGATAAGTTGATTGGTTCTGTGTTGCAGCAAGCTCAAGCCTCTCATGAGCTACTGAACCAAAATAATTCTGCTCTTACTTGCATGTTTCATTTGTCTCACAGCCAAGCTAGGGCTATAATACAAGCCTGTCCAAATTTCCAGCATGTTCCTGGAGTCACACCTATAGAAGGTTGTAACCCATGAGGTTTGGCTCCAAATAAAATCTGACAAATGGATATTAAACATATTGTATCCTTTGGCAAACTTAGCAATGTTCATATGACTATAGACACTTATTCTCGTATGCTAAATGTTACAAGCCAAAGAGGTGAGACAGCTGATCATGTTTGGTGAAATTGTCTGTCGTCTTTTGCTTATAGGGGAATCCTTAAACAATTAAAAACTAACAATGGATCTGCTTATACTAGTCATGCTTTTCATTTGCTTACAACCCTTGGGGACAAGGAATTGTAGAGCAGGCACATCAAACATTACCTTGTATGTTGAAAAATCAAAAAGGAGGGATATGAGACCAGTTACTACTTGAAACAAAAGTACACGTAGCCTTATTTACTTTAAATTTTTTGAATCCTGGTATGGATAGTAAGAATCCAACAGAAAGACACTGGCAAGTGTCAGAGGAAAAGAGGAAAGTTTATCTGAAAGTGTTATGGAAATCCCAGGAAGAAGGACAATGGAAAGGTATGGTGGATTTACTGACATGGGGATGAGGGTATGCTTGTGTTTTTACAGGAGATGGACAAACCGTGTGGGTGCCTTCAAGGTGTGTGTGACCATGAAATGGGAGACTGGAGGAACACAGGGTGGCCAACCATGGGCCTAGTCCCTCTGGTATGAGCCATGAGCCATGAGCCAGCTGAGCCTGAATGTGAAGACAGAGAGAAGGCCAACCAGAGTCATGATGACATCAACACCCATAACCTGGAGGCAACTCAAGAAAACAATGCAGGAAGCTGAGAAACTACTGGAACATCAAGACCAGGCAAAAAACCCTAATTCCATGTTCTTGGCCATGTTAGCCATAATGTCCCGTGTGGTATGTTTTCCCTGTGCAGAGGCAAAAACGTATTGAGTATATGTTCCCAGTACCCTAGTAGTATGACCTATACTCCCCCTGACATCTATTATGATCAGGGAGTGTGGGCTCCAGGACCCCTCACTCCCCGTGATTCTCAGGTCTGATTTGTATACCTGAAAGTGACAGGGAGAATGGAAAAAAGTTGGAAAACACTCTTCAGGATATTATCGAGGAGAACTTCCCCAACCTAGAAAGGCAGGCCAACATTCAAATTCAGGAAATACAGAGAACACCACAAAGACACTCCTTGAGAAGAAAAACTTCAAGACACATAATAGTCAGATTCATCAAAGGTGAAATGAAGGAAAAAAGGTTAAGGGGAGCAAGAGAGAAAGGTCAGGTTGTCCACAAAGGGAAACCCATCAGACTAACAGCAGACCTCTTGGCAGAAACTCTATAAGCCAGAAGAGAGTGGGGGCCAATATTCAACATTCTTAAAGAAAAGAATTTTCAACCCAGAATTTCATATCCAGCTAAATTAAGCTTCATAAGTAAAGGAGAAATAAAATCCATTACAGACAAACAAATGTTGAGGGATTTTGTCACCACCAGGCCTGTTTTACAAGAGCTCCTGAAGGAAGCACTAAATATGGAAAGGAACAACCACTGCAAAGACAGGCCAAATTGTAAAGACTATCAATGCTAGGAAGAAACTGCATCAACTAACGAGAAAAATAACCAGCTAACATCATAATGACAGGATAAAATTCACACATAAAAATATTTACCTTAAATGTAAATGGGCTAAATGCTCCAATTAAAAGACACAGACTGTCAAATTGTATAAAGAGTCAAGACCCATCAGTATGCTGTATTCAGGGAACCCATTTCACAAGCAGAGACACACATAGGCTCAAAATAAAGGGATGGAGGAAGATCTACCAAGCAAATGGAAAACAAACAAACAAAAAGCAGGGATTGCAATCTTAGTCCCTGATAAAACAGACTTCAAACCAACAAAGATCAGAAGAGACAAAGAAGGCCATTACATAATGGTAAAGGGATCAATTCAACAAGAAGACCTAACTATCCTAAATATATATGCACCCAATACAGGGGCACCCAGATTTATAAATCAAGTCCTTGGAGACCTACAATGAGACTTAGACTCCCACACAATAATAATGGGAGTCTGTCAACATTAGACTGATCCATGAGACAGAAAATTAATAAGGATATCCAGGAATTGAACTCAACTCTGCACCAAGCAGACCTAATAGACACCTACAGAACTCTCCACTCCATGGCAACTCAATATACATTCTTCTCAGCACCACATCGCACTTATTCCAAAATTGACCACATAGTTGGAAGTAAAGCACTCCTCAGCAAATGTAAAAGAACAGAAATTATAACAAACTGTCTCTCAGACCACAGTGCAATCAAACTAGAACTCAGGACTAGGAAACGCAATCAAAACCACTCAACTACATGGAAACTGAACAACCTGCTCCTGAATGACTACTAGGTACATCACGAAATGAAGGCAGGAATAAAGATGTTCTTTGAAACCAATGAGAACAAAGATACAACATACCAGAATCTCTGGGACACATTTAAAGCAGTGTGTAGAGGGAAATTTATAGCACTAAATGCCCACAAGAGAAAGCAGGAAAGATCTAAAATTGACACTTAACATCACAATTAAAAGAACTAGAGAGGCAAGAGCAAACACATTCAAAAGCTAGCAGAAGGCAAGAAATAACTAAGATCAGAGCAGAACTGAAGGAGATAGAGACACAAAAAGACACTTGAAAAAAATGACAAATCCAGGACCTGGTTTTTTGAAAAGATCAACAAAATTGATAGACCACCACTAAGACTAATAAAGAAGAAAAGAGAGAAAAATCAAATAGACACAATAAAAAATGATAAACTGGATATCACCACTGATCACACAGGCATACAAACTACCATCAGAGAATGCTATAAATACCTCTATGCAAATAAACTGGAAAATCTAGAAGGAATGAATAAATTCCTGGACACATACACTCTCCCAAGACTAAACCAGGAAGAAGTTGAATCCCTTAATATACCAACAACAGGCTCTGAAATTGAGGCAATAATTAATAGTTTACCAACCGAAAAAAAGTCCAGGACCAGATAGATTCACAGCCGAATTCTACCAGAGGTGCAAGGAGGAGCTGGTACCATTCCTTCTGAAACTATTCCAATCAATATAAAAAGAGGGTAACCTCCCTAATTCATTTTAGGAGGCCAGCATCATGCTGATACCAAAGCCTGGCAGAGACACAACAAAAAAAGAGAGACCAATATCCCTGATGAACATCAGTGCAAAAATCCGCAACAAAATAAGGCAAACCAAATCCAGTGGCACATCAAGAAGCTTATTCACATGATCAAGTGGGCTTCATCCCTAGGATGCAAGTCTGGTTCAACATATACAAATCAATAAAAGTAATCCATCATATAAACAGAACCAAAGACAAAAACCACATGCTTATCTCAATCGATGTAGAAAAAGCCTTTGACAAAATTCAACAGCGCTTCGTGCTAAAAACTCTCAATAAATTAGGTATTGATGGGACGTATCTCAAAATAACAGAGGTATTTATGACAAAACCACAGCCAATATCATACTGAATGGGCAAAAACTGGAAGGATTCCCTTTGAAAACTGGCACAAGACAGGGATGCCCTCTCTCACCACTCCTATTCAACATAGTGTTGGAAGTTCTAGCCAGGGCAATCAGGCAGGAAAAAAAAATAAAGGGTATTCAATTAGGAAAAGAGGAAGTCAAATTGTCCCTGTTTGCAGATGACGTGATTGTATACAGAGAAAACCCCACCAACTCAGCCCCAAATCTCCTCAAGCTGATAAGCAACCTCATCAAAGTCTCAGGATGGAAAATCAATGGGCAGAAATCACAAGCATTCTTATACACCAATAACAGACAAAGAGAGAGCAAATCGTGAGTGAACTCCCATTCATAATTGCTACAATGAGAATACAATACATAGGAATCTAATTTACAAGGGATGTGAAGGACCTCTTCAAGGAGAATTACAAACCACTGCTCAATGAAATAAAAGAGGCTGCAAACAAATGGAAGAACATTCCATGCTCATGGATAGGAAGAATCAATATCATGAAAATGGCTATACTGCCTAAGGTAATTTATAGATTCAATGCCATCTCCATCAAGCTACGAATGACTTTCTTCACAAAATTGGAAAAAACTACTTTAAACTTCATATGGAACCAAAAAAGAGCCCGCATTGCCAAGACAATACTAAGCCAAAAGAACAAAGCTGGAGACATCATGCTGCCTGAGGAAACACTCTTTTTATAGAATCTAAGAATCAACATTTCTGACCCCACTGAGGACTATAGTGAAAACATAATATCCAGTGATAAAAATTACAAAGAAGCTTTCTGTGGACCTACTTTATGATGTGTGGATTCAGTTCACAGAGTTAAATCTTTTTGAAACGTTTTTCAGGGTAAAAACACTTTTTTTGTAGAATCTGTGAAGGTACATTTCAAAACACACTGACACCTAGAGTGAAAAACGGAACAATCCATGATAAAAACTAGAAAGAAACTATCCGTGAAACTGCTTTGTGACGTGCATATTCAGCTCACAGAGGTAAACCTTTATTTTGATTTAGCAGATTGGTAAAACTCCTTTTGTAGAATCTGCAAAGGGATATTTTGGAGCTCACTGAAGCCTATAGTGAAAAACTGAGTATTTTGTGATAACCACTAGAGAGAAGCCATCTGTGAAACTGCTTTTGAATGCTTGTGTTCCACTCGCAAAATTAAGCCTTTCTTTTGATTCACCAGGTTGGAAATATTCTTTGTTAAAATCTGCAAAGAAACCTTGAAGGTGCACTGAGGCTTATAGTAAAAATCAGAATATTCTGTGATAAAAACTAGAAAAAAGCTATCTGTGAAACTGCTTTGTGATGTGAGGACTCAGCTCACAGAGTCAACCTCTTCTTTTGACTCAGCAGGTTGGAAACACTCTTTTTGTGGAATCTAACCGTAGACATTTCTGAACCCACTGAGGCCAGTAGCGAAAACCAAATATTCTGTGATATGAAATAGAAGGAATCTATCTCTTACAATGCTTTGTGATTTGTGCATTCCACTCACAGAGTTAAACCTTTCTTTTGATTCAGCTATTGGAAACACTTTTTTGTAGAATGTGTGAAAGGACATTTTGGAGCACACTGAGGCCTGTAGTGAAAAACCGAATATCCAGCGATAAAAACTAGAAATAAATTGTCTATAAAACTGCTTTGTAATGTGTCAATTCAGCATGCAGAGGTAAACCTTACTTTTGATTCAACAGGTTGGAAACACTCTTTTTTTTTTTTTTTTTTTTTTTTTTTTTTTTTATTATACTTTAAGTTCTAGGGTACATGTGCATGACGTTTATATCATGTATAACTCCCCCATGCAATCCCTCCCTCCTCCCCCCTCCCCATGATAGGCCCCAGTGTGTGATGTTCCCCTTCCCGAGTCCAAGTGATCTCATTGTTCAGTTCCCACCTATGAGTGAGAACATGCGGTGTTTGGTTTTCTCTTCTTGGGAAACACTCTTTTTGTAGAATCTACAGAAGGACATTTAGAAACCTACTGAGTCCTATACTGAAAAACCGCATATCATGAGATAACACTAGAGAGAAACTATCTGTGAAACTGCTTTGTAAAATGTGCATTTTGCTCACAGAGGTAAACCTTTCTTTTAAATCAGAAGGTTGGAACCAATCTTCTTGTAGAATTTGTGAAGGGACATTTTAGGGTGCAATGAGTCTTATAGTGAAAAACAGAATATCCTCCTGTAAAAACTAGAAAGAAGCTATCTGAAATTGCTTTGTGATGTGTGCATTTAGCTCAAAGATAGCTTCTTTCTAGTTTTTGCATAATCTAAGAATGGACATTTCAGGACCTACTGAGGCCTATAGTGAAATCCAAATTTCCAATGATAAAAACTACAAGGAATCTATCTGTGAAACTGCTTTGTCCTCTGTGGATTCATCTCACAGAATTAAACCTTTCTTTTGATTCAGCACGTTGGAAATATACTTTGTGTTGAAACTTCAAAAAGACATTTCAGATATCACTGAGGCCAAAAGTGAAAATCAAACATCCCATGATAAAAACTGAAATAGAGCTATCTGTGAAATTGCTTTGTGATGTGTGGATTAAGCTCACAGAGTTAAACCTTTCTTTTGATTCTGCAGGTTGGAAACATTCTTTTTATAGAATCTGCAAAGAAACATTTCACAGTGCAGTGAAGCTTGTAGTGAAAACCGAATATTTTGCCATAAAAACTAGAAAGAAACTATCTGTGATATTGCTTTTTGATGTGTGGATTCAGCTCACAGAGATAAATCTTTAGATTCAGCAGTCTGTAAACTCTCTTTTGGTAGAATCTAAGAACTGACATTTTTGAACCCACTGAGGTTTATAGTGAATAACAAATATCCCACAATATAAACTAGAAGGAATCTATTTGTGAAACTGTTTTGTGATGTGTATATTCAGCTCACAGAGTTAAACCTTTCTTTTGATATAGCAGGTTGGAACACTCTTTTTGTAGAATTGGTGAAGAAATATTTTGGGGTGTAATGAGGCTTATAGTGAAAAACAGAATATCTTGTGATAAAATCTGTGATGGGAAATTTCATAGCTCATTCATGTCTGCAGTGAAAAACTAAATATCCCATGATAACAAGCAGAAATAAGCTATCTGTGAAACTTCTTTGTGATGTGTGAATTCATCTCACTGAGATAAACCTTTCTTTTGATTCAGCAGGATGTAAACACTCTTTTTGTAGACTCTGCAAAAGGACATTTGAGAGCCCTTTGAGTCCTATGGCGAAAAAGCAAATATCCCCAGATAAAAACTAGAAAGAAGCCCTCTTTGAAACTGATTTGTGACATGTGGATTCATCTTATAGAGTTAAACCTTTCTTTTGATTCAGCTGTTTGCAAACACTTTTTTGTAGAATCAGACACTGGACATTTCTGAACAAACTGAGGCCAATAATGAAAACTGAATACCCAGCGATAAAAACTAGAAAGAAGTTATCAGTGAAACTGATTTTTGATATGTGGATTCAGCTCAAGGAGTTAAAACTTTCTTTTGATTCAGCAGATTGGATTCACTCTTTTTGTAGAATCTGAGAAGGGATATTTCAGAGCCCACTGAAGGCTATAGTGAAAAACTGAACATCCCACAGTTAATCTAGAATGAAGCTGTTATAAAACTGCCTTCTAATGTGCGGATTTAGCTCACAATTTTAAACTTTTCTCTTGATTCAGTACGTTGGAAACAATTTTTGAAGAATCTGTGAAGGGACTTTTTGGAGCATACTGAGGCCTATAGCGAAAAACTGAATATCCCATGATAAAAGCTAGAAAGAAGATATCAGCAAAACTGTTTTCTGCTGTGTCCATTCAACTCACAGAGTTAAACTTTTCTTTTGATTCAGCAGCGTGGATACATCCTTTTTGTAGAATCTAACAATGGACATTTCTGATTCCACTGAGGCCGATAGTGAAAAATTAATATCCCATGATATAAACTAGAAAAAACCTATCTGTGAAACTGTTTTGTGATGTGTGGATTCAGCTTACAGATTTAAACCTTTTTTTTGATTCAGCAGGTTGGAAACATTTCTTTTGAAGAGCCTGTGAAGAGACATTTGGGGTTACAAGTACGCTTATAGTGAAAAACAGAATATCCCATGATAAAAACTAGAAAGAAGCTCTCTGAAACTGCTTTGTGATGTGTAGATTCAGCTCATAGAGGTAAAGCATTCTCTTGATTCAGCATGTTGGAAACACTCTTTTTGTAGAATGTGGGAAGGGACATTTCTGAGTCCACTGAGGACTATAGTGAAAACCAAGTATCCTATGATGAATACTTGAAAGAAGCTCTCTGAGAAACTGGTTTGTGACGTGTGGATTCAGATCACAAGGTTAAACATTACTTTTGATTCAGCAGATTGTAAACCATCTTTTTGTAGAATGTAAGAATGGACATTTTTGAAATAGCTGAGGCATATAGTAAAAACGGAATGTTTTGCAAAAAAAAAAAAAATGAGAAAGAAATTATCTGTGAAACTGCTTTGTGATGTGTGGATTCAGTTCAAAGAGTTAAAATTTTCTTTTGATTCAGTAGGTTGCAAATACTCCTTTTTAGAATCTGTGAAAAGACTTTTCTGAACCCACTGAGGCCTATAGTAACAACTGAATATCCCGCAATAAAAACTACAAAGAAGCAATCCGTGAAACTGTTTTGTGATGCGTGAATACAGCTCACAAAATTAAACCTTTCTTTTGACTCATCAGGTTGGGAACACTTTTTTTGTAGAATACACAAAGGGACATTTCGAGCGCCCTGAGGCCTATACAGAAAAACCAATTATCCCACACTAAAAACTAGAAAGAAGTTATCTGTGAAACTGCTTTCTGATATGAAGATTCAGCTCAGAGAGTTAAACATTTCTTTGATTCAACAGGTTGGAAACATTCTTTTTGCAGAATCAGTGAAGAGGCATTTCTAAATCCACTGAGGCCTATAGTAAAAACAGAATATCCCATGATACAAACCAGAAAAAAAGCTATGTGTGAAAATGCTGGGTGACGTGTGGATTCAGTTCACAGAGTAAACCTTTTTCTTGATATGTTGACTCAGCGCACAGAAGCAAACCTTTGTTTTGATTCAGCAGGTTGGCAACACTCTTTCTGTAGAATCTGTGAAAGGAAGTTTCTTATCCCACTGAGGCCTATAGTGAAATTCTGATTTTTCATGATGAAAACTAAAAAGAAGCTATCTGTGAAACTGCTTTGTGATGTGTGGATTCAGCTTACAGAGTGACACATTTCTTTTGATTCAACAGGTTAGAAACAGTCTTTGTATAAAATCTGGTAAGGTACATTTCTGAGCCCAGAGAGGCCTACAGTTAAAACAGAGTATCGCATAATAAAAACTAGGAAGAAGCTACCTGTGAATTTGCTTTGTGATGTGTATATTTAGCTCACAGAGTTACAACTTTCTCTTGATTTAGCAGGTTGGAAGCATTCTTTTGCTAGAATGTACGAAGGGAAATTTTGGAGTGAATAGAAGCCTATAGTGAAAAACCAAATACCGCCCCCCCCCAAAAAAAAAAAAATGAGAAAGAAGCTATCTGTGAAATTGTTTGTGATGTGTGGATTCAGTTCTCAGAGTTAAAACTTTCTTTTGATTTAGCAGGTTGGAAACACTCTTTTTGTAGAATCTAACAAAGTACATTTCTGAACCCACTGAGGCCTAGAGTGAAAAAGAAATATCCTACTATTAAAACTAGGAAGAAGTTATCTGTGAAACTGATTTGTGATTTGTGCATTCAGCTCACAGAGTTAAACATTTCTTTTGATTCAGCTGGTTGGAAACCCTCTTTCTGTAGAATCTGCAAAGGGACATTTGAGGGCACAGTGAGGCTTATATTAAAAAACAGAATATCCAGTGATAAAAAGGAAAAAGAAGCTATCTGTGAAACTGTTTCTGATGCGTTGATTCAGCTAACTGAGGTAAACTTTTCTGATTATTCAGCAGGTTGGTATCACTCTTTTTGTAAAATCAGAGAAGGGACATTTCTAAATTCACTGACACCAATAGTGAAAACAGAATATCCCACCAAAAAAAAAAAAAGAAAAAAAAAACTAGAAATAAATCATCTGTAAAACTGCTTTATGATTTGTGCATTCAGCTCACAGAGGTAAACCTTGCTATTGATTCAGCAGGTTGGAAAGACTCCTTGGTAGATTCTGTGAACACACATTTAGGAGTGCATGGAAGTCTATAGTGAATAACTGTATATCCACAATAAAAATTAGAAAGAATCTATCTGTGAAACAACTTTGTGTTGCGTGGACTCAGCTCACAGAGTCAAACCTTTCTTTTGATTCAGCAGCTTGAAGACAATATTTAGTAGAATGTGTGAAGAAACATTTGGGGGTGCATGAGGCTTACTGAAAAACAGAATATCCCACAATAAAAACTAGAAAGAAGCTATCGGTGAAACTGCTTTGTGATATGTTGATTCAGCTCACATAGTTAAACCTTCCTTTTCATTCAGCAAGTTGGAAACACCCATTTTGTAGAATTAGAGGAGAGACATTTCTAAATCCACCGAGGCCTATATAAAAATCAGAATATCCCATGATAAAAACTAGAAAGAAGCTATCTGTGAAACTGCTTTGTGAGGTGCGTATTCAGCTTAGAGAAGTAAACTTGTCTGTTGATTCAGCAGGTTGGAAACGCTCTTTTTGTAGAATCTCCAAAGGGACATTTCAGTACCCACAAAAGCCTAGTGTGAAAACTGACTATCCAGTTGTTAAAACTAGAAATAAACTATCTGTGAAACTGCTTTGTGATGTGTAAATTCAGCTCACAGAGTGACACCTTTATTTTGATTCTACAGTTTGTAAACAGAGTTACAGTTTTTCTTGATTCCGAAGGAAACACTCTTTTGTAGAATGTGTGAAGGGACATTTCAGAGCTGAGAGAGGCCTATAGTCAAAAACCGAATATCCCGTGAAACAAAAAGAGAAAGAAGCTACGTGCAAAACAGCTTTGTGATGTGTGGATGCATCTCACAGAGCTAAACCTTTCTTTTGATTCAGCAGGTTGGAAACCCTCTTTTTGTAGACTCTGTGAAGAAACATTTGGGGACACAATGAGGCTTGTAGTAAAAAACAGAATATCCAGTGAGAAAAACCAGAAAGAAACTATCTGTGCAACTACTTTTGATGTGTTGATACAGCTCACAGAGGTAAACTTTTCTGATGATTCAGCAGGTTGAAAACAGTCTTTTTGGAAAACAGGGACAGTTCTAAGTTCACTGACACCATTTGTGAATACAGAATATCCTGTGATAAAAACTAGAAGAACGCTATCTGAGAAACTGCTTTGCTTTTTGTGGATTTAGCTCACAGAGGTAACCCTTTGTTATGATTCTGCCAGGTGGAAACACTCTTTATGTAGAATCTAAGAATGGACATTTCTGGATTCACTGAGGCATATAGTGAAATTGGAATATCCCATGATAAAAACTAGAAAGAAGTCATCTGTGAAAGTACTGTGTGATGTGGGTATTCATCTCTCAGAGTCAAACCTTTCTTTTGATTCTGCAGGTTGGAAACACTCTTTTGAATAATTTGTTTCTGAAAGGACATTTCAAAGCGCACTGAGGTGTATAGTGAAGAACTGAGTATCCTGTGATAAAAACCAGGAAGAAGGTATCTGTGAAACTGCTTTGTGATGTGTGGATTCCGCTCACAGAGTTAAAATTTTCTTTTGATTCAGCAGTTTGGAGACACTCTTTTTCTAGAACCTGCAAAGGAGCATTTCAGAACACACTGAGACCAATAGTGCTAACAAAATATTCCGTGACAAAAACTAGAAAGAAGCTGTCTGTGAAACTGCTTTGTGATGTGTGGATTTATCTCACAAAGTTACACCTTTCTTTTGATTCAGCAGGTTGGAAACACTCTTTTTGTAGAATATGAGAAGAAACATTTCAGAGCACACTGAGGTTTATAATGAACACAGAATATTCCATGATAAAAATAAGAAGAAAACTATCTGTGAAACTGCTCTGTAATTTGTGGATTCAGCTAACAGAGGTAAATCTGTTTCTTTTTTTCTTTTTATTCAGCATGTTAGAAAATCTATTTAATAGAATCTGTGTAAGGCCACTTAAAGGTGCAATGAGACTTACAGAGAAAAATGGAATATCCAGTGATAAAAAGTTGAAAGAAGTTATCCGTGAAACTGGTTTGTTATGTGTTGATTCAGCAGGTTGGAAACACTCTTTTTGTAGAATCTATGAAGGGATATTTCTGAACCCACTGCAGCCAACAGAGAAAACTGAATATCCTGTGCTAACAACTACAAAGAAGTTATCTGTGAAACTGTTCTGTGGTGTGTGGACTCAGCTCACAGATTTAAACCTTTCTGTTGATTTAGCAGGTTGGAAACAAACTTTTTGTAGAATCTGTGAAGGAAGATTTAGGAGCGCACTGAAACCTATAGTGAAAAGTGCATATTTGACAATGAAAACTAGAAAGAAGTTATCTGAGAAACTGTTTTGTGATGTGTGGATCAAGCTCAATAAGTTAAAACTCTCTTTTGATACAGCAGGTTGGAAACACTCTTTTTGCAGGATCTGCGAAGGGACATTTCAGAGCCCACAGAGGCATATAGTGAAAAACTGGATATGCCGTGATAAATACTAGAAAGATGCTACTTGTGAAACTCCTTTGTGAGGTGTGGATTCTGCTCACAGAGTTAAACTTTTATTTTGATTCAGCAGGTTGGAAACCCTCTGTTTGTATAATCTAAGAATCAACATTTCATAACCCACTGAGGCCCATAGTGAAAACTGAATATTTCAGATACAAATAAAAGAAGCTATTTTTGAAACTTCTCTGTGATGTGTGGATTCAGCAAACAGAATTAAAGTTTTCTTTCAAATCGGCCATTTGGAAACACTTTCATTGTAGAATCTGAGAAGGAATATTTTATAGCACAGTGAGGCCTATAATGAAAAACTGAACAAACTGTGATAAAAACTGGAAAAAACATTTCTGTGAAACTGCTTTGTGATGTGTTTATTCAGCTCACAGGGGTAAACATGTCTTTTGATTCAGCAGGTAGGAAATACATTTTTTGTACTTTCTAAGAATGGACATTTCTGAACCAACTGAGGCCTAGCGTGAAAACAGAATATCCTGTGATAAGAACTACAAAGAAGTCATCTATGAAACTGCTCTGTGATGTGTGGATTCAGTGTACAGAATTAAGCCTTTTTTTCAATTCAGCAAGTTGGAAACACTCTTTTCATAGAATCTGCAAAGGGACATTTCAAAGCGCACTGAGGCCTATAGTGAAAAACCGAATAGTCACGATAAACCTAGAAAGAAGCTGTCTAAGAAACTGCTTTGGGATGTTGTATTCACCTCAGAGACATAAAACTTTCTTTTGATTCAGCTGGTTGAAAACACTCTTTTTGTAGAATCTGGGTAAGGACATTTCTTAGCTCCCTGAAGCCTATAATGAGAAGCCTGTATCCCACGATAAAAGCTAGAAAGAAGCTATCTGTGGAACTGTTCTGTGATGTGTGGATTCAGCTCACAGAGTTAAACCTTTCTTTTGATTCACAGGTTGGAAACACTCTTTTGGTGGAATCTGTAAGGGGACATTTTGAAGTGCACTGAAGCCTATAGTAAAAAATCAAATATCCACAATAAAAACTCAGTGAATATATTTCTGAAGCTGCTTTGTTATGTGTGGATTCAGCTCCCAGAGTTAAACCTTTCTTTTGATTCAGTAGGTTGGAAACCCTTTTCTGGTAGAATCTTCCAAGGGATGTTTTATCCAGTGACGAAAACTACAAAGAATTTCTCTGTGTACCTGCTTTCATTGTGTAGATTCGGTTTACAGAATTACACCTTCTTTTTTTTTTTTTTTTTAAATATATGAATTTACTAAAGCATATTTTAACCATATCTTAATTAATTTATCATTTAGGATGCTTAGAAATTTCAAGTACAGATGTATGATGGCCAAACAGAATATTTAATGCAGACAAGGTGAGTGTCTCATTTGAAGAAATTATAAGAGTGTGGTGTTGCATGAAACAGACAAAAAGGATGACAACACAGCAAAACTGTCCTTAAAAATCTCCAGCAAGGACCTAGTAGTCATCTGGGCATACGAGTTAGACTACCCTGAGTCATAATTTGTGCCCTATGCTGGGACAGAACCCAAAACTGTCATTCTTATCAGGGCCTTGTCTAGGTTCCTGTAAGATTGGGCTCAAAAAGTAGTTCTGACAGGCAGGACCCACCTCAATAATATTTTTATTTTTTCATCTATTCAACAATTATTTATCAAATATTTATTATGTTCAAAATTTTCAGAGCTATACAGATAAATAAAACACAGGTTCTGTCCTCCAGGAGTGCTATGGGCTTTGTGGTAAGAAGGTTTTTATCCATCCCCTACATATTATTTTCCTCACAAATAACGTTCCATGATATTTTTCACTTTAATTGGAATGTGTTTATGTCATTAACACTAAAATCCTTGTCCCCTGTCCCCCTGTCCCAATAATTATCTTAACTTGTGAACCTCCCTATCAACTCGGTGTAAATGTATTGAATATAAGTTAATGTCAGTCTTTTGAAGAAAGAAAAGACATGTAATTATAGACAGGAATGTCTCACACCCAAGAAGCCCAAGTGATACCAATAAAGGAAGACAGTATGTAAAAGTCTTTCATGTGCAGTTTGGGTTTAAAACCAAACACCGCATGTTCTCACTCATAGGTGGGAACTGAACAATGAGATCACTTGGACTCGGGAAGGGGAACATCACACACCGGGGCCTATCATGGGGAGGGGGGAGGGGGGAGGGATTGCATTGGGAGTTATACCTGATATAAATGATGAATTGATGGGTGCTGACGAGTTGATGGGTGCAGCACACCAACATGGCACAAGTATACATATGTAACACACCTGCACGTTATGCACATGTACCCTAGAACTTAAAGTATAATTTAAAAAAATATTTTAAAAAATGATGGCCAGGTGCGGTGGCTCACGCCTGTAATTCCAGCACTTTGGAAGGCTGAGACGGGCAGATCACAAGAGCAGGAGATCAAGACCATCCTGGCTAACACAGTGAAATCCTGCCTCTACTAAAAATACAAAAAATTAGCAGGGCATTGTGGCACGTGCTTGGAGTCCCAGCTACTCGGGAGGCTGAGGCAGGAGAATGGCGTGAACCCAGGAGGTGGAGCTTGCAGTAAACCAAGATGGCACCACTGCACTCCATCCTGACTGACAGCGAGACTCCGTCTCAAAAGAAAAGAAAAGAAAAGAACAATATAAAATCTCTGAAGAGAAGGGCCTGTTTCTTAATTACATTGTAACATAAAGGATAAAGGCAATCAATTTGGTTACAATAAGTTCCATTTGTAGAGTTGCATTTTTGTTTGAATTAGTTTCAAAAAAGGATGACAATAAGTAGATTTTGATTTAAACTGTATAATTTATGAGTCTGTGAAATTACAAAATGCTAATGTCATACTCATGACATCCCCTTTTAAAATATGTGTGAAACAATATTATAATAAACAACTCTAGGAAGTTAAAAATAAATAAATAAATAAAGTTTCTGAAGGAAACGGATTATTTTTTGGAACAATCTACCATGTTTAATAGAATATCTGTAATAATTTTCAGTGGACTTTCATAGAGGTGTCTACATGGCTTCTGGAGAGATAGGTCTGGAATATAGCTTCAAAATTCTCTAATTGGGCTTCCTGTCATGGGCCAAATACTTTCCCTGCCTTCTTGAATTGAGTTTTCAGAGGCTGACTTCCTGAATGTTCCCAAGTCATTTCCACATGGGTACACCTTCTTTTGGATTCAGCATGTTGAAAACACTTTTTTTGTGGAATCTGCAAAGAAACAAAGAAACACTTCTTGAACCCACTGAAGCCAATAGTGAAAACCGAATATTCCATGATAAACACAAAAAAGAAGCTCTCTGTGAAGTTGCTTTGTGAGGTGTAGATTCAACTCCCAGAGTTAACACTTCTTTTGATTCAGCAGATTGGAAATATGTTTTTTGTAGAGCTTGTGAAGCGATATTTCTTAATCCACAGAGATGTATGGTGAAAATCAAGTGCCCTGTGATAAAAACTATAAAGAAACTTTCTGTGAAACTGCTTTGTGATATGTGGATTCAGCTCACAGTGTTAAACCTTCCTTTTGATACATCAGGGTGGAAACAGTCTTTTTGTGTAATCTGCAAAGAAACAATTCTGAACCCACTTAGGACAACAGTGAAAACTGAATATCCCATGATAAAAATGAGAAATGAGCTATGTGTGAAACTGCTTTTTGATGTGTGGATTCAGTTCACAGAGATAAGTCTTTCTTTTGATTCAACAGTTTGGAAACACTGTTTTGTATAGTCTGTGAAGGGACATTTTTGAGTGCACTAAAGCCTAAAGTCCAAACAGAATATTCGGCCATTAAAACTAGAAAGAAGATATCTGACAAACTGGTTTTTCATTTGTGGATTCAGCTCAGAGAGATAAATGCTTCTTTTGGTTCAGCAGGTTGGAAGGTTTAGTTTCTCTTTTTGTAGAAACTAAAAAGGACATGTCTGCACTCCCTGAGCCCTATAGTGGAAAACTGAATATCCCGTGATAAAAAATACAGAGAATCTATCTGTGAAACTCCTTTGTGACATGTGGATTCAGCTTACAGAGATAAACTTTTCTTTTGATTCAGCAGGTTGGAAACACTCTTTTTGTAGAATACAAGAAGGGACATTTCTGAACCCAATGAGGCCTATGGTGAAAATTAAATGTCCCATGATAAAAACTATAAAGAAGTTTTCTGTAAAACTGCTTTGTGATGTGTGGACTCAGCTCATATTTTTTTATTAATCACCTGGTTGAAACACTGTTTTTGTAGAATATAAGAATGGACATTTCTGCACCCAATGAGGCCTATAGTGAAAAACTGAGCATCCTGCAATAAAGACTAGAAAGAAACAACCTGTAAAACTGCTCTGTGATTTGTGGATTCAGCTCACGGAGATAAACCTTTATTTTGATTCATGAGGTTGGGAAAACTCTTTGGTAGAATCTACGAAGGAACATTTCAGAGCACACTGAGGCTTATAGTGAATATCACAATATCCACAATAAAAACTAGAAAGAATATATCTGTGAAACTGCTTTGTGATATGTGGACTCAGCTCACAGAGTTATACCTTGCTTTTGATTCAGTAGGTTAGGGACATTTGGGGATGCATGAAGCTTATAGTGAAAAACAGAATATCCTGCAATAAAAAGTAGAGAGAAACTATCTGTAAAATTGCTTTGTGATATATTGATTCAGCTCACTGAGTTAAAACTTTCTTTTCATTCAGCAGGTTGGAAAGACTCATTTTGTAGAATCAGAAAAGGGACATTTCTGAATCTACTGAGGCCTATAATAAAAACAGAATATCCCCTGATGAAAATTAGAAAGAATCTATCTGTGAAACTGGTTTGTGATGTGTGGATTCAGTTCTCAGAGTTAAACCTTTCTTTTGATTCACCAGGATGGAAACACTCTTTTTGCAGAATCTGCAAAGAAGCATTTCTGAACCCACTGAAGCATAGAGTGAAAACCACATATCACAAGATAAAAACTACAAAGAAACTGTCTGTGAAATTACTTTGTGATATGTGGATTCTGTTTGTAGAATTAAACCTATATTTTGATTTAGCTTGGAAGAGTTGGAAACACTCTTTTTTTGTAGAATCTATGAACGGACATTTCTGAACCCACTGAAGCTGAGAGTGAAAAATTGACTATCCCCAATAAAAACTAGAAAGAATCTATCTATGAAACTGCTTTGCTATTTGTGGATTCAGTTAACAGAGATAAACCTTTCTTTTGATTCAGCAGCATGGGAACACTTTTTGTAGATTCTAAGAATGGACGTTTCTGAAACCACTAAGGCCTATAGTGAAAACCGAATATCCAGTGATAAAATTAGGCAGACATTATCTGTGAAACTGCATTGTGATGTGCAGATTCAGCTCACAGAGTTAAGCCTTTGATTCATCAGGTTAGAAACACTCTTTTGTGGAATCTGTGATGGCACATTTCTCAACCCACTGAGGCCAATGTAAAAACCAAATAGCCCACTATAAAAACTAGAAAGAAACTAACTGTGTAACTGCTTTGTGATGTGCAGACTCAGCTGAAAGAGTTAAATCTTTCTTTTGATTCTGCAAGTGGGAAACAATCTTTTGGTACAATCTAAGAATGGATATTTCTGAACACATGGAAGTTTATAGTGAAAACAAAATATACTGCAATTAAAATTAGAAAGATGCCATCTGTGAAACTGCTGTATGATGTGTTGATTCAGCTCACAGATGAAAAACTTTCCTTTTTTTCAGCAGGCTAGAAACACTCTTTTTGTAGAATCTGACAAGGGACATTTAGAAACTCACTGAGGTCCATAGTGAAAACAGAATATCCCACAATAGAAACTAGAAAGAAGCATCTGTGCAACAGCTTTGTGATGCATGGATTCATCTCACAGAGATAAACCTTTCTTTTCATTCATCAGATTGGACACATTCTTTTTGTAGAATCTGCGAAGGGTCATTTGGGCATGCACTGAAGCTTACAGTGAAAAACAGAATATCCCGTGTTAAAAACTAACAGGAAGCTATCTATGAAACTGCCTTGTGATGTGCTCATTCATCTCCCAGAGTTAAACCTTTCTTTAGATTTAGCAGGATGGAAGCACTCTTTTGTAGAATCCAAAAGTGGACATTTCCGAACCCACTGAGATCTATATAAAAACCAAATATCCCACAATATAAACTACAAAGAAACCATCTGTGATGCCTTGTGATTTGGCTCACGAGTTAAAGCTTTCTCTTGATTCAGCAAATTGGAAGCACCCTTCTTGTAGAATCTAACAGTGGACATTTCTGAACCTACTAAAGTTTATAGTAAAAACTGAAAACACTGCAGTTAAAACTAAGTCAAAAGAAGAAAGCTGGAGGCATCACGCTACCTCACTTCAAACTATACTACAAGGCTGCAGTAACCAAAACAGCATGGTACTGGTACCAAAACAGAGATATAGACCAATGGAACAGAACAGAATCCTCAGAAATAATACCACACATTCACAGCCATCTGATCTTTGACAAACCTGACAGAAACAAGAAATGGGGAAAGGATTCCCCATTTAATAAATGGTGTTGGGGAAATTGGCTAGCCATAAGCAGAAAGCTCAAACTGGATCCTTTCCTTACTCCTTATATGAAAATTAATTCGAGATGGATTAGAGACTTAAATGTTAGACCTAAAACCATAAAAACCCTAGAAGAAAACTTAGGTAATACCATTCAGGACAAAGGCATGGGCAAGGGCTTCATGTCTAAAACACCAAAAGCAATGGCAACAAAAGCCAAAATTGACAAATGGGATCATTTAAACTAAAGAGCTTCTGGACAGCAAAAGAAACTACCATCAGAGTGAATAGGCAACCTGCAAAGTGGGAGAAAATTTTTGCAATCTACTCAACTGACAAAGAGCTAATAACAAGAACCCACAAATAACTCAAACAAATTTACAAGAAAAAATCAAACAACCTCATCAAAAAGAGGGCAACAGATATGAACAGACATCCCTCAAAAGAAGACATTCATACAGCCAACAGACACATGAAAAAATGATCATCAGTCTGCTGTATTCAGGAGACCCATCTCACATGCAGAGACATACATAGGCTCAAAATAAAGGGATGGAGGAAGATCTACCAAGTAAATGGAGAACAAAAAAAGAGCAGGGGTTGCAATCCTAGTCTCTGATAAAACAGACTTTAAACCATCAAAGATCAAAAGAGACAAAGAAGGCCATTACATAATGGTAAAGGGATCAATTCAACAGGAAGAGCTAACTATCCTAAATATATATGCACCCAATACAGCAGCACCCAGATTCATAAAGCAAGTCCTTAGAGACTTACAAAGAGACTTAGATTCCCATGTAATAATAATGGGAGACTTCAACACTCCACTGTCAACATTAGACAGATCAACGAGACACAAAGTTAACAAGGATATCCAGGAAATGAACTCATCTCTGCACCAAGCAGACCTAATAGACATCTATAGAACTCTCCACCCCAAATCAACAGAATATACATTCTTCTCAGCAACACATCACAATTATTCCAAAATTGACCATAATTGGAAGTAAAGCACTCCTCAGCAAATGTCAAAGAACAGAAATTATAACAAACTGTCTCTCAGACCACAGTGCAATCAAACTAGAACTCAGGACTAAGAAACTCAATCAAAACCACTCAACTACATGGAAACTGAACAACCTGCTCCTGAATGACTACTGGGTACATCACGAAATGAAGGCAGAAATAAAGATGTTCTTTGAAACCAATGAGAACAAAGATACAACATACCAGAATCTCTGGGACACATTTAAAGCAGTGTGTAGAGGGAAATTTATAGCACTAAATGCCCACAAGAGAAAGCAGGAAAGATCTAAAATTGACACGTAACATCACAATTAAAAGAACTAGAGAGGCAAGAGCAAACACATTCAAAAGCTAGCAGAAGGCAAGAAATAACTAAAATCAGAGCAGAACTGAAGGAGATAGAGACACAAAAATCCTTCCAAAAAATAAATGAATCCAGGAGTTGGTTTTTTGAAAAGATCAACAAAATTGACAAACCATTAGGAAGACTAATAAAGAAGAAAAGAGAGAAGAATCAAATAGACACACAAAAATGATAAAGGGGATATCACCACCGACCCCACAGAAATACAAACTACCATCAGAGAACATTATAAACACCTCTACGCAAATCAACTAGAAAATCTAGAAGAAATGGATAATTTCCTGGACACTTACACTCTTCCAAGACTAAAGAAGGAAGTTGAATCCTAAATAGACCAATAGCAGGCTCTGAAATTGAGGCAATAATTAATAGCCTATCCACCAAAAAAAGTCCAGGACCAGATGGATTCACAGCTGAATTCTACCAGAGGTACAAGGAGGAGCTGGTACCATTCCTTCTGAAACTATTCCAATCAATAGAAAAAGAGGGAATCCTCCCGAACTCATTTTATGAGGCTAACATCATCCTGATACCAAAGCCTGGCAGAGACAAAACAAAAAAAAGAGAATTTTAGACCAATATCCCTGATGAATATCGATGCAAAAGTCCTCAAAAAAAATACTGGCAAACCGGATTCAGCAGCACATCCAAAAGCTTATCCATCATGATCAAGTGGGCTTCATCCCTGGGATGCAAGACTGGTTCAACATTTGCAAATCAATAAACGTAATCCAGCATATAAACAGAGCCAAAGACAAGAACCACATGATTATCTCCATAGATACAGAAAAGGCTTTTGACAAAATTCAACAGCCCTTCATGCTAGAAACGCTCAATAAATTCGGTATTGATGGAGTGTACCACAAAATAATAGGAGCTATTTATGACAAACCCACAGCCAATATCATACTGAATGAGCAAAAACTGGAAAAATTCCCTTTGAAATCTGGCACAAGACAGGGATGCCCTCTCTCACCACTCCTATTCAACATAGTCTTGGAAGTTCTGGCTAGGGCAATCAGGCAGGAGAAAGAAATCATGGGTATCCAGTTAGGAAAAGAAGAAGTCAAATTGTCCCTGTTTGCAGATGACATGATTGTATATTTACAAAACCCCATTGTCTCAGCCCCAAATCTCCTTAAGCTGATAAGCAACTTCAACAAAGTCTCAGGATACAAAATTAATGTGCAAAAATCACAAGCATTCTTATACACCAGTAACAGAGAAACAGAGAGCCAAATCATGAATGAAGTGCCATTCACAATAGCTTCAAAGAGAATAAAATACCTAGGAATCCAACTTACAAGGGATGTAAAGGACCTCTTCAAGGAGAACTACAAACCACTGCTCAGTGAAATCAAAGAGGACACAAACAAATGGAAGAACATACCATGCTCATGGATAGGAAGAATCAATATCGTGAAAATGGCCATACTGCCCAAGGTGATTTATAGATTCAATGCCATCCCCATCAAGCTACCAATGACTTTCTTCACAGAATTGGAAAAAACGGCTTTAAAGTTCATATGGAACCAAAAAAATCCCGCATTGCCAAGACGATCCTAAGTCAAAAGAACAAAGCTGGAGGCATCACAGTACCTGACTTCAAACTATACTACAAGGCTATAGTAACCAAAACAGCATGGTACTGGTACCAAAACAGAGATATAGACCAATGGAACAGAACAGAGTCCTCAGAAATAATACCACACATCTACAGCCATCTGATCTTTGACAAACCTGAGAGAAACAAGAAATGGGGAAAGATTCCGTATTTAATAAATGGTGCTGGGAAAATTGGCTAGCCATAAGTAGAAAGTTGAAACTGGATCCTTTCCTTACTCCTTATATGAAAATTAATTCAAGATGGATTAGAGACTTAAATGTTAGACCTAAAACCATAAAAACCCTAGAAGAAAACCTAGGTAGTACCATTCAGGACATAGGCATGGGCAAGGACTTCATGTCTAAAACACCAAAAGCAATGGCAGCAAAAGCCAAAATTGACAAATGGGATCTAATTAAACTAAAGAGCTTCTGTACAGCAAAAGAAACTACCATCAGAGTGAACAGGCAACCTACAGAATGGGAGAAAATTTTTGCAATCTACTCATCTGACAAAGGGCTAATATCAAGAACCCACAAAGAACTCAAACAAATTTACAAGGAAAAAAACAAACAACCCCATCAAAAAGTGGGCAAAGGATATGAACAGACATTTCTCAAAAGAAGACATTCATACAGCCAACAGACACATGAAAAAATGCTCATCATCACTGGCCATCAGAGAAATGCAAATCAAAACCACAATGAGATACCATCTCACACCAGTTAGAATGGCAATCTTTAAAAAGTCAGGAAACAACAGGTATTGGAGAGGATGTGGAGAAACAGGAACACTTTTACACTGTTGGTGTGATTGTAAACTAGTTCAACCATTATGGAAAACAGTATGGCAATTCCCCAAGGATCTAGAAATAGAAGTACCATATGACCTAGCCTTCCCATTACTGGGTATATACCCAAAGGATTATAAATCATGCTGCTATAAAGACACATGCACACGTATGTTTATTGCAGCACTATTCACAATAGCAAAGACTTGGAATCAACCCAAATGTCCATCAGTGACAGACTGGCTTAAGAAATTAATTAAGAAAGCATGACATATAAACACCATGGAATATATGCAGCCATAAAAAAGGATGAGTTCATGTCCTTTGTAGGGACGTGGATGCAGCTGGAAACCATCATTCTCAGCAAACTATCACAGGAACAGACAACCAAACACCGCATGTTCTCACTCATAGGTGGGAATTGAACCATGAGATCACTTGAACACAGGAAGGGGAGCATCACACACCGATGCCAGTTGTGGGGTGGGAGTGTGGTGGAAGGATAGCATTAGGAGATATACCTAATGTAAATGATGAGTTAATGGGTACAGCACACTACATGGCACATGTATACATATGTAACAAACTTGCACTTTGTGCACATGTATCCTAGAACTTAAAGTATAATAATAAAAAAAAAATTTAAAAGAAGCTATTTGTGAAACTGCTTTGTGATGTGTGAATTCAGCTTACAGTGTTACTCCATCTTTTTTATTCAGCTGGTTGAAATAACTCTTTTTGTAGAATCTACGAATGGATATTTCTGAACCCACTGAGGCCTACAGTGAAAACTGAATGTCCTACTATAAAAACTAGAAAGAAGCTATCTGTTAAAATGCTTAGTGATCTTTGGATACAGTTCAAAGAATTAAAACTTTTTTTGATTCAGCCGGTTGGAAACACTCTTTTTGTAGAATCTGGGAAAAGACATTTCTGAGTCCCTTGAAGCCTGTGATGAGAAGCAAATATCCCATGATACAAACTAGAAAGAATCTATGAAAGACATTAACTGTGAATCTGCTTTGTGTTTGTCAATTCAGGACAGAGAATTAATCATTTGTTTTGAGTCAGGAGGTTGGAAACCTTGTTTGTATAATCTAAGACTGGACGTTTTTGAACCCACTAAGGCCTATTGTGAAAGCCAAATATCCACCAGTAAAAACTACAAAGAAGCTAGCTGTAAAACTGCTTAGTGATGTATGGTTTCAGCTCACAGGGTTAAACCTTTCGTTTAATTTAGCAGGTTGCAAACACTCTTTTTGTAGAATCTGAGAAGGGACATTTCTTAACTCTCTGAGGTCAATAGTGTAAAATGAATATCCCACAATAAAAACTAGAAAGAAGGTATCTATGAAACTCCTTTGTGATTTGAGCGTTCAGCTCATAGAGTTACACCTTTCTTTTGATTCGGCAGTTTGGAAACACACTTTTTGTATAATCTGCAAAGGGATAATTGGGAGTGCACTGAGGCCTACAGTGAAAGTTCTAATATCCCGTGACAAAAACTAGGAAGAAGCTATCTGCAAAACTGCTTTGCAATGTGTGAATTCAGCTCAAAGAGTTAAACTTTTCTTTTGATGCAGCAGGTTGGAAATACTCTTTTTGCAGTATTGGTGAAAGGACATTTCTTCACCCACTGAGGCCTCTAGTTAAAATCGAATATCTCACTGTAAACACTAGAAGGGAGCTACCTGTGAAATTACTTTTTGATGTGTAGATTGAGCTCACAGTGTTAAACCTTTCTTTTGATTCAAAAGATTGGAAACATTCTTTTTCTAGAATCTGTGAAAGGACATACGGGGGTGCTCTGAGGCTTATAGTCAAAAATAAAATATCCCATAAAAAAACTAGAAAGAGATCTATCTGTGAAACTACCTTATGATGTGTAGATTAAGCTCACAGAGTTAAACCTTTGTTTCAATTCAGCGTGTTGGAAACAACTATTTTTATAGAGTCTACGTAGGGACATTTCAGAACACACTGAGAGCATTAATGAAAACAGAATATCCTGTGAAAAAGCTCTAAAGAAGCTATTTCTGAAACTACTTTGTTATGTGTGGTTTCAGCTCATTGATTTAAACCCTTTTTTGATTCCACGGATTGGAAACACTCTTTCTGTAGAATCTGAGAAGGTTCATTTCTGAGCCCACTGGAGCATGTAGTAAGAACCAAATATCCACGATAAAAATTAAAAAGAAAATATCTGTGAAAATGCGTTGTGATGTGTGGATTCAGCCAAGAATGTTAAACCTTTCTTTTGATTCAGCAGGGTGGAAACACTCTTTTTGTATGCTTGGCAAAGAGACCTTTCTGAACCCACTGAGGCCTATAGTGAACACCAAATATCTTGAGATAAAAACTAGAAATAAGCTATCTGTGAAACTTCTTTGTGATGTGTCGATTCAGCTCACAGAGATAAAACTATCTTGTGTTTTGGCTGGTTGGAAGCACTTTTTTTTTTTTTTTTGAGACGGAGTCTTGCTCTGTCGCCCAGGCTGGAGTGCTGTGGCCGGATCTCAGCTCACTGCAAGCTCCGCCTCCCGGGTTCACGCCATTCTCCTGCCTCAGCCTCCGGAGTAGCTGGGACTACAGGCGCCCGCCACCTCGCCCGGGTAGTTTTTTTGTATTTTTTAGTAGAGACGGGGTTTCACCGTGTTAGCCAGGATGGTCTCGATCTCCTGACCTCGTGATCCGCCCGTCTCGGCCTCCCAAAGTGCTGGGATTACAGGCTTGAGCCACCGCGCCCGGCCGGGAAGCACTTTTTTTGTTGAATCTGTGAAGGGATATTTTGGAGTGCCCTGAGTCCTACAGTGAAAAACCGAATACTTTGTGATAAAAGCTAGAAAGAAGCTATCTGTGAAGCTGCATTGGGATGAGTAAATTCAGCTCACAGAGTTAAACCTTAGTTTTATTCAGCAGGTTGGAAACATTACTGAACCCACTGAGGCCTATAGTAAAACTGAATATCTATCGATAAAAAATAAAAAGAAGCTATCTGTAAAACTATGTTTGGATGTGAGGATTCAGCTCACAGTGCTAAATCTTTCTTTTGATTCAGCACTTTGGCATCACTCTTTTTGTAGAATCTGTGAAGGGAAATTTCAGAGCCCACTGAGGCCTATGGTGAAAAACCAACTAATATGTTATAAATCTATAAAGAAATTGTCTGTGAAATGATTTTGTGATCTGTTCATTCAGCTCACAGAGTTAAACTTTGTTTTGATTCAGCCTATTGGAAGCACATTTTTATAGACTTTGCAAAGGGACATTTTCTATGACATTATAACCTATAGTGAAAAATGGAATATCTCACAATAAAATCTAGAGAGAAGCTATCTGTGAAACTGCTTTGTGATACGTGCTTTCAGCTCAAAGAGTAAATCTTTAATTTTGATTCAATCATTTATAAACACACTTTCTGTAGAATCTGTGAAAGAACATTTCAAGGTGCAGTTAGGTCCATAGTAAAAAACTGAATATCCTGTGATAAAACTACAAAGAAACTATCTATCAAAATGCTCTGTGTTGTGTGCATTCAGCTCGCAGAGTTAAAACTTTCTTTTGATTCAGAAGGTTGAAAACACTCTTTTTTAGAACCTGGGCAGAGACATTTCAGAGTCCACTGAGTCCTGTAGTAAAAAAACAAAATATCCCTAGATAAAAATGGGAAAGAAGCTATCTGTGAAACTCCTTTGTGATGTGTGGATTCAGTTCATAGACTTGAACTTTTCTTTCAATTCAGCATGTTGAGAGCACTCTTTTTGTAGAATCTGTGAAGGGACTTTTTGGAGGGCATTGAGGCCTATACTGAAAAAGCTACTATTACAAGATAAACAGTATAAATAAACTATCTGTAAAACTGCTTTGCATTGTGTAGATTCAGCTCACAGAGTTAAAACTTTTTTTAATTGGTAGTTCAGAAAAACTCTTTTGGGAGACCAAAATGCCCCTTTTCAGTTTCTACAAAAAGAGTGTTTCTAAACTGCTGAATTAAAAGTAAGGTTTAACTCTGTGAGGTGAATGCACATATCACAAAGCAGTTTCACACATACCTTCTTTCTAGTTATTTTCATGGGATATTCGGTTTTTCACTATAGGTCTTACTATGCCTTGAAATGTACCATTACAGATTATACAAAAAGAGATTTTCCAAATGGCTGAATTAAAAGAATGGTTTAATTCTGTCAGCTGAGTCCACACATCATAAAGCAGCATCACACATACCTTCTTTCTAGTTCTTTCATGGGATATTCGGTTTTTCACTATAGGCCTTACTATGCCTTGAAATGTACCATTCCAGATGATACAAAAAGAGATTTTCCAAATGGCTGAATTAAAAGAATGATTTAATTCTGTCAGCTGAGTCCACACATCATAAAGTAGTATCACAGATACCTTCGGCCTCAATGCCCCCTGAAATGTCCCTTCACAGACTCTACTAAAAGAGTGTTTCCAACCTGCTGAATCAAAAGTAAGGTTTAACTGTGAGATGAATACACACATTGCAAAACAGTTTCACAGATAGCTTCTTTCTAGTTATTATCTCACAGTATTTGTTACCACTATAGCCCTCAAAGGGCTCTGAAATGTCTCTTCACAGATTACACAAAAGGAGTGTTTCCAAACTGCTGAATCAAAAGTAAGATTTAAGTCTGTGAACTGAGTGCACACTTCACAAAGCAATTTCACAAATAGCTTCCTTCTACTTTTATCATGTGATATGTAGTTTTTCACTATCAGCAGAAATGCCCTATGAAATGTCTTCTGGCAGATTTAACAAAGAGAGTGCTTTCAAACTGCTGAATTGGAAACTACAGTTTAACTTTGTGAGCTGAATGTACACATCACAAAATAGTTTCACAGATAGCTTTTTTCTAGTTTTAATCTCGTCATATTCGATTTTTCTCTTTAGGCCTCAATGCCCTTTGAAACGTCCTTTCGCATATTCTAGAAAAAGAGTGTTTCCAACCTGCTGAATCAAAACAAACTTTTAAAGCTATGAGCTGAATCCACACATCACAAAACAGTTTCACAGGTAGCATTTTTCTAGTTTTTATCATGAGATACTCAGTTTTTTCACTATAGGCATTACTGCGCCCCTAAATGTAACTTCACAGTTTCTAAAAAAAAGAGTGTTTCCAAACCGTTGAATCAAAGGTAAGGTTTAACATTGTAAGATTAATGCACACATCACAAAGCAGTTTCACAGATAGCTTCTTTCCAGTTTTGATCATGGGATATTCCGTTTTTCACTATAGGACTCAGTGCGTTCTGAAATGTCCATTGCAGATTCTACAAAAAAACAGTTTTTTTAACATGTCAAATCAAAAGAAAGGCTTAACTCTGTGAGGTGAATGCATACATGATAAAGCAGTTTCACCGACAGCTTCTTTCTAGTTTTTATCGCAGGTTATTTGGTTTTTCTCTATAAGCCTCGGTGCATTCCAAATTTTTTCTCTGTAGATTCTACAAAAATGGTGTTTCCAAACTGCTGATTTAAAGAAAGGTTTAACTCTGTGAGCTGAATCCACACATTACAAAGAAGTTTCACAGCTTCTTTCCAGTTGTTATCACCAGATATTCCATTTTTCACTATAGGCCTTAGTGTTCCTCGAAATGTCCCTTCACAGATCCTACAAAAAGAGTGTTTCCAAAATGCTGAATCAAAGAAAGTTTAACTCTGTGAGCTGAATCCACACATCACAAAGCAGTTTCAAGGATAGCTCTTTCAGTTTCTCTCCAGTTTTTATCTCATGATATTCAGTTTTTCATTGTAGGCCTCAATGCCCCCCAAAATGTCCCTTCGCAGAATCTACAAAAAGAATGTTTTCAACATGCTGAATCAAAAAAATGGTTTATCTCTGTGAGCTTAATCTACACATCCCAAAGGCTTTTCACAGATAGCTTCTTTCCAGTTTTTATCTGGAATGTTCAGTTATTCCTGTTATTCATTGTAGGCCTCAGTGGGCTCTGAAATGTCCCTTTGTAGATTCCACAAAAAGAGTGTTTCCAAAATGTCAAATCAAAAATAAGGTTTAACTCTGCAGACTGAATGTACAACTCACAAAGCACTTTCACAGATAGCTTATTTCTAGTTTTTATCATGAGATATTTGGTATTTCACTATAGGCCTTCCAGTGCTGTGAAATGTCCAATCACAGATTATACAAAAAGAATGTTATCAACTGGGTGAATTCAAAGAAAAGTTTATCTATATGAGGTGAGTCCACGCATCACAAAGTAGTTTCAGAAAATAGCTTCCTTCTAGTTTTTAATCACAGGATATTCGGTTTTCACTATAGACTTCAGTGGGTTCAAAAATGTCTATTATTATTCACTATAGGCATTACTATGCCCCTAAATATAACTACAAAAAGAATGTGTCCAAAATGCTGAGTCAAAAGATTGGTTTAACTCTGTGTGCTGCATTCACAAATCACAAAGCAGTTTCACATTACATAGCAATTTCACACATAGCTCTTTTCTAGTTTTTGTTGCAGAATATTAAGTTTTTCACCGTAGGCCTCAATGGACTCTGAAATGTCCCTCTGTAGATTCTACAACAAGAGTCTTTCCCACCTGTGGAATCAAAAGAAAGGTTTAACTATGTGAGCTTAATCCACACATAACAAAGGGGCTTCATAGATATCTTCTTTCTAGTTTTTAATTGTGAGATACTCAGTTTTTCACAATGGCCCTCAGTGGGCTTCGAAATGTCCATTTGCAGTTTCTACAAAAAGAGTGATTCCAACCTGCTAAATCAAAAAAAAAAAAAAAGGGGGGGGGTTTAGCTCTGTGAGCTGAATCCACACCTCACAAAGCAGTCTCACATATACCATCTTTCTGGTTTTTATAGTGGGATATTCTGTTTTTCAACATAGGCCTCAGTGGATTTGAAGTCATCCCTTTACAGATTATACAAAAAGAGTGTTTCCAACCTATTGAATTATAAGAAAGATCTAACTTTGTTAGCTGAATCCTCACATCATGAATCAGTTTCACACATGGCTTCTTTGTAGTTTTTATCATGGGATATTCGATTTTTGAGTACAGGCCTCAGTGGACTCTGAAATATCCCTTAACAGATTCTACAATAAAAGTGTTTACAACCTGATGAATCAAAAGAAAGGTATAATTCTGTTACCTGAATGCACACATCACAAAGTGGTTTCACAGATAGAGTCTTTCTAGTTTGTAATATAGATACCTGGTCTTTCACTGTAGGCTTCAGTGTGCTGTAAAATGCACTTTTGCAGATTCTACATTAAAAAGTGTTTCCAATCTGCTGAATCAAAAGAGTGTTTTAACTATCTGTAAAGAATCCACCAATCTCAAAGGAGGTTCATAGACAGCTTCTTTCTCGTTTTTACTGCAGGATATTTCGTTTTTGAATATATACTTCAGTAAGCCCTTTCCAGATACTACAAAAAGAGTGTTTCCAACCTGCTGAATCAAAAGAAAGGTTTAGCTGTGTTAAATGAATCCACACATGACAAAACACCTTCAAAGATTACCTCCTTTTCATTTTTATCGTGAGATGTTTGGGTTTTTATTATAGACCTCAGTGAGCTTTTAAATGTCCCTTCACAGATTCTACAAAAAGAGTGCTTCCAACAGGCTGAATTAAAATAAAGTTTAACTCTGTGAACTGAATCCACACATGACAAATCATTTTGACAGATAGTTTCTTTCTAGTTTTTATCACAGAGTATGTGATTTTTCACTAGAGACTTCTGTGGGCTTTGAAATGTCCCCACAGATTCTACAAAAAAACAGTTTTCAACCTGCTGAATCAAAAGAAAGGTTTAACTCTGTAAGCTGAATCCACACATCATAGTAGCGTCTCTCTGATAGACTTTTTCCAGTTTTATCAAAAAATATTCCATTTTCCACTGTAGGCCTCAGTGGGTTGTGAAATGTCCCTCAGTAGATTCTATAAAATATATATTTTCAATCTACTAAATCAAAAGAAAGGTTTAACTCGGTGAGCTGAATTGATACATCACAAACCAGCTTCAAAGACAGCTTCCTTCTAGGTTTTCTCATGGCATATTCGGTTACTCAGTATAGGCCTCACTGGGCTCCAAACTGTCTTTTAGTAGATTCAAGAAAAAGAGTGTTTTCAACCTGCTGAATTGAAGCATAGGTTTAAGTCTGTTAGCAGAATCCACACATCACAAAGCAGTTTCACAGATAGCTTCATTCTTGTTTTTTATGGTGAGATATTTGCTTATTCACTATAGGCCTCAGTCAGTTCTGAAATATATTTTCACAGCTTCTACAAAAAGACTGTTTCTAACCTGCTGACTCAAAAGAAAGGTTTAACTCTGTGAGCTGAATCCACACATCACAATAGAGATTCTCAGATAGACTTTTTCCAGTTGTTGTTTTTTTTTTTTTAATTCAGTTTCCCACTGTAGGCCTCAGTGGGTTGCGAAATGTCCCTTGGCAGATTCTTTTAAAAAAAATTTTCAACCTGCTAAATCAAAAGAAAGGTTTAACTCGGTGAGCTGAATCGATGCATCACAAAGCAGTTTCAAAGATAGCTTCTTTGTAGGTTTCCTCGTGGTATATTCGGTTACTCAGTGTAGGCCTCACTGGGCTCCAAAATGTTTTTTAGCAGATTCAAGAAAAAGAGTGTTTTCAACCTGCCGAATCAAAACAAAGGTTTAAGTCCGTTAGCTGAATCCACACATCACAAAGCAGTTTCACAGACACATTCATTCTTGTTTTTTATCCTGGGATATTCAGTTTTTCACTATAGGCCTCAGTCAGTTCTGAAATATCCCTTGACAGCTTCTATAAAAACAGTTTTTCCATGCTGCTGACTCCAAAGAAAGGTTTAACTCTGTGACTTGAATCCTGACATTACAAAGCGTTTTCACAGATAGCTTCTTTCTAGGTTTATCTCAGGATATTCGTTTTTTTAATTAGTCCTCAGTGGGCTTCAAAATGTCCCTTTGCAGATTCTACCAATGGAGTTTTTTTTAACCTGCTGAATTAAAAAAAGTTACAAGTCTGTGAGTTGACTACATCCATCACAAAGAAGTTTCACAGGTAGCTTCTTTGTAGTTTATCTAGCGGGATATTAGGTTTTACACTGCAGGCCTCAGTTGACTACAAAATGTCCCTTCATAAATTCTACAAAAAGTGTGTGTCCAACCTGCTGAATCAAAAGAAAGGTTTAATTTTGTGACATGTGTCCACACACAAAAGAGTTTCACACATAATTTCCTTCTAGTTTTTATCATGGAATATGTTTCTTACTAACTGCCTCTAGACTAGGAAATGTTTCTTCGCATATTATGCAAAAAAAGTGTTTCCAATCTGCTGAATCAAAAGAAGGGTTTATCCTTTTATCTGAATCCACACATGACAGTTTAATTCTGTGAGCTTAATCGACAAATCACAAAGCAGTTTCACAGATAGCTTTTTTGTAGTTTTTATCTTGGGTTATTCGGTTTTTCACTATAGGCCTTATTGCCCTCCAAAATGTCCCTTCGCAGATTCTACAAAAAGACTGTTTCCGGTGTTTGGTTTTCTCTTCTTGTGATAGTTTGCTAAGAATGATGGTTTCCAGCTGCATCCATGTCCCTACAAAGGACGCAAACTCATCCTTTTTGATGGCTGCATAGTATTCCATGGTGTATATGTGCCACATTTTCTTAATCCAGTCTGTCACAGATGGACATTTGGTTGATTCCAAGTCTTTGCTATTGTGAATAGTGCCGCAATAAACATACGTGTGCATGTGTCTTTGTAGTAGAGTAATTTATAATCCTTTGGGTATATACCCAGTAGTGGGATGGCTGGGTCATATGGTACATCTAGTTCTAGATCCTTGAGGAATCGCCATACTGTTTTCCATAATGGTTGAACTAGTTTACAGTCCCACCACAGTGTAAAAGTGTTCCTATTTCTCCACATCCTCTCCAACACCTTTGTTTCCTGACTTCTTAATGATCGCCATTCTAACTGGTGTGAGATGGTATCTCATTGTGGTTTTGATTTGCATTTCTCTGATGGCCAGTGATGATGAGCATTTTTTCATGTGTCTGTTGGCTGTATGGATGTCTTCTTTTGAGAAATGTCTGTTCATATCCTTTCCCCACTTTTTGATGGGGTTGTTTGTTTTTTTCTTGTATATTTGTTTGAGTTCTTGGTAGATTCTGGATATTAGCCCTTTGTCAGATGAGTAGGTTGCAAAAATTTTTTCCCATTCTGTAGGTTGCCTGTTCACTCTGATGGTAGTTTCTTTAGCTGTGCAAAAGCTCTTTAGTTTAATTAGATCCCATGTGTCAATTTTGGCTTTTGCTGCCGTTGCTTTTGGTGTTTTAGACATGAAGTCCTTGCCCATGCCTATGTCCTGAATGGTACTACCTAGATTTTCTTCTAGGGTTTTTATGGTATTAGGTCTAACATTTAAGTCTCTAATCCATCTTGAATTAATCTTCGTATAAGGGGTAAGGAAAGGATCCAGTTTCAGCTTTCTACTTATGGCTAGCCAATTTTCCCAGCACCATTTATTAAATAGGGAATCCTTTCCCCATTTCTTGTTTCTCTCAGGTTTGTCAAAGATCAGATGGCTGTAGATGTGTGGTATTATTTCTGTTCTGTTCCATTGGTCTATATCTCTGTTGTGGTACCAGTACCATGCTGTTTTGGTTACTGTAGCCTTGTAGTATAGTTTGAAGTCAGGTAGCGTGACGCCTCCAGCTTTGTCCTTTTGACTTAGGATTGTCTTGGCAATGCGGGCTCTTTTTTGGTTCCATATGAACTTTAAAGCAGTTTTTTTTTCCAATTCTGTGAAGAAAGTCATTGGTAGCTTGATGGGGATGGCATTGAATCTATAAATCACCTTGGGCAGTATGGCCATTTTCACGATATTGATTCTTCCTATCCATGAGCATGGTATGTTCTTCCATTTGTTTGTGTCCTCTTTGATTTCACTGAGCAGTGGTTTGTAGTTCTCCTTGAAGAGATCCTTGACATCCCTTGTAAGCTGGATTCCTAGGTATTTGATTCTCTTTGAAGCAATTGTGAATGGAAGTTGATTCCTGATTTGGCTCTCTGCTTGTCTGTTACTGGTGTATAAGAATGCTTGTGATTTTTGCACATTAATTTTGTATCCTGAGACTTTGCTGAAGTTGCTTATCAGTTAAGCAGATTTTGGGCTGAGACAATGGGGTTTTCTAAATATACAATCATGTCATCTGCAAACAGGGACAATTTGACTTCTTCTTTTCCTAACTGGATACCCTTGATTTCTTTCTCTTGCCTGATTGCCCTAGCCAGAACTTCCAACACTATGTTGAATAGGAGTGGTGAGAGAGGGCACTGAACAATGAGATCACTTGGACTCGGGAAGGGGAACATCACACACTGGGGCCTATCATGGGGAGGGGGGAGGAGGGAGGGATTGCACTGGGGAGTTATACATGATATAAACGTCATGCACATGTACCCTAGAACTTAAAGTATAATAAAAAAAAAAAAAAAAAAAAAAAGACTGTTTCCGGACTGTTGATCAAAAGACAGGTTTAACTCTGTGAGCTGAATCCACACATCACAAAGCAGTTTCACATATAGCTTCTGTCTAGTTTTTATTTAGAGATACTTGGTTTTTCACTATAGGCCTCAGTGGACTTTGAAATGTCCCTTTGCAGATTCTACAAAAAGAGTATTTTCAAACCTTTGAATCAAAATTAATGTTTAACTCTGTGAACTGAAAGCACACATCACAATGCAATTTAACAGATGGCTTCTTTCTAATTTTTATCTAGAGATATTTGATTTTTCACTGTAGGCCTCAGTGGGCTCTGAAATGCCCCTTCTCAGATTCTACAAAAAAATTATTTCCAACGTCCTGGATCAAAAGAAAGGTTTAATTCTGTGAGCTGAATCCACACGTCACAAAGCAGTTTCACAGATAGTTTCTTTATAGTTTTTATCACAGTATATTTGGTTTTTTAATATAAGCCTTACTGTGCCCCGAAATGGCCCTTCACAGATTCTACAAAAAGGTATTTTCAAACTGCTGAATCAAAAGAAAAGTTTAACTCTGTGAGATGAATGCACACATCAAAAAGCAGTTTCACAAATAACTTCTTTCTAGTTTTATTTTAGGATATTCGGTTTTACACTGTAGCCCTCAGTGGGCAGTGGGCTCAATTTTTTTTTTTTTTTTTTGCCAGATTCTTGAAAAAGAGTGTTTATAAAATACTAAATCAAAAGTAAAATTTCACTATGTGAGCTCAATGCACACACCTGAAAGCAATTTCACAGATAACTTCTCTCTAGTTTTTATCTAGGGATCTTTGGTTTTTCATTATAGGCCTCAGTGGGCTTTGAAATGCCGCTTCTCAGAGTCTACAAAACGAGTGTTTCCAACCTGCTGAACCAAATGAAAGGTTGAATTCTGTGAGCTGAATGCATACATCACAAAACAGTTTCACGGATAGCTTTTTTTTGTTTTGTTTTGTTTTTAGTTTTTATTACAAGATATTCAGTTTTTCACTATTGGCCTCAGTGGGCTCCAAAATGTCCCTTTGCAGACTATACAAAAAGAGTGTTTCCAAACTGCTGAATCAAATGTGTAATTTAACTCTCTGTACCAAGTCACATGTCAGAAAGAAAGCAGTTTCATAGTCAGCTTCTTTCTAGTTTCTACCTAGAGATATTTGGTTTTTCACTAGAGGCTCCTATAGACTCTGAAATATCCCTTTGCAGATTCCACAGAAAGAAGGGTTTCAAACTCCTGAATCAAAAGAATAGTTTAATTCTGTGAACTGAATCCACACATCACAGATATCTTTCTTTTAGTTTTTTTCAGAGGATATTCTGTTTTTCACTATAGGCCTCAATGCCTTCTAAAATGTCCTTTCACAGATTGTACAAAAAAAGACTTCCAAAACTGCTGAATCAAAAGTAAGGTTTAACTCTGTGAAATGAATGCTCACATCACAACACAGTTTTACAGGTGATTTCTTTGTAGTTTTTAATCACAAAACATTCGATTTTATTAGTATAGTCCTCACTGTGCTCCAAAATGTCTCATCACAGATTCTACAAAAAAAGTGTTTCCAAACTGCTGAATCAAAGGAAAGGTTTAACTCTGAGAGCTGAATGCACACATCACAAAGTAGTTTCACAGGGCTTTTTTTCCAGTTTTAATTGCGGGATATTTTGTTTTTCACCATAGGCCACAGTGGGCTCTGAAATGTTCTTCGCAGATTATACATAAAGTGTTTTCACCCTGCTGAATCCAAACAAAGGTTTTACTCTGTAACCTGAATCCACACATCACGAAGCAGAGTCACAGATAGCTTCTTTCTCATTTTTATCGTGCAATATTAACTTTTCACTATAGGCCTTACTGTACTCCGAAATGTCTCTTCGGAGGGTCTACAAAAACAGTTTTTCCAAACTGTTGAATTGAAAGTCATGTTTAACTCTGTGAGTTGAATGCAAACATCAGAAAGCAGTTTCACGGATGTCTTCTTTCTAATTTTGTCACAGGATATTCTGTTTTCCACTATACATCTCAATGCCCTCTGAAATGTCCCTTAGCAGATTCTACAAAAAGAGTGTTTCCAAGCTGCTGAATCAAAAGAAATGTTTAACTCTTTGAGATGAATCGTCACATCTCAAAGTAGTTTCACAAATAGCTTCTTTCTAGTTTTTATCACAGGATATTCAGTATTTCTTTACAGGCCTCAATCTCCTTCAAAGTGTTCCTTCACAGATTTTACAAAAATTATTGTTCCATACTACCAAATCAAAAGTAAGGTTTAACTCTGTAAGCTGCATGCACACATTCCAAAGCAGGTTCACAGAGAGCTTCTTTCTAATTTCTATTTCAGTATATTTGGTTTTTCACTATAGGCCTCAGTGAGCCCTGAAATGTTTCCTCCCAGATTCTCAAAAAGAGTGTTTCCAAACTGCTGAATGAAAAAAAAAAAAAAAAAAAAAAAAGATTTATGTCTGTGAGCTGAATCCACACATCACAAAGCAGTTTAACTGATAGTTTCTTTCTAGTTCTTCTCATGGGATATTCTGTTTTTATTATAGGCCTCAATGCCCTCTGAAATGTCCCTTTGCAGATTCTACAGAAAGAGTGTTTCCAAACTGCTGGATCAGAAGAAAGGTTTTACTCTGTGGCTGAATCCACACATCACCAAAAAGTTTAACCTATAGTTCCTTTCCAGTTTTTATCTAGGGATATTTGGTTTTTCACTATAAGCCTCGGTAGGCTCCTAAATGTCCCTTCACTGATTCTACAAAAATCGTGTTTCCAGCTCTTTTGATCTCTGCTGTTTTAAAGACTGTTTTATCAGAGACTAGGATTGTAACCCACGCTTTTATTTATTTATTTATTTATCTATTTATTTATTTATTATTTGCTTTCCATTTGCTTAGTAGATCCTCTCCCATCCCTTTATTTTGAGCCTATATGTGTCTCTGCATGTGAGATGGGTTTCCTGAACACAGCACACTGATGAGTCTTGACTTTTATCCAATTTGACAGTCTGTGTCTTTCAATTGGGGCATTTAGATCATTTACATTTAAGGTTAATATTGTTCTGTGTGAATTTGATCCTGTCATTACGATGTTAGCTGGTTATTTTGCTCATTAATTGATGCAGTTTCTTCATACCATCAGTGGTCTTTACAATTTGGCATCTTTTTACAGTGACTAGTACAGGTTGTTCCTTTCCATGTTTAGTGTTTCCTTCAGGAGCTCTTGTAAGGCAGACTTGGTGGTGAAAAAAAATCTCCCAGTATTTGCTTGTCTGTAAAATATTTTATTTCTCCTTCACTTTTGAAGCTTAGTTTGACTGGATATGATATTCTGGGTTGAAAATTTTTTTCTTTAAGAATGTTGAATGTTGACCCCCACTCTCTTCTGGCTTGTAAAGTTTCTGCTGAGAGATCTGCTATTATTCTGATGGGCTTCTCTTTGTGGGTAACCCGACCTTTCTCTTTGGCTTCTCTTAACAATTTTTCCTTCATTTCAACTTTGTTGAATTTGACAATTATGTATCTTGGAGTTGCTCTTTTTGAGGAGAATTTTTGTGGTGTTCTCTGTATTTCCTGAATTTGAATGCTGGCCTGCCTTGCTAGGTTGGGCAAGTTCTCCTGGACAATATCCTGAAGAGTGTTTTCCTACTTGGTTCCATTCTCCCCATCACTTTCAGTACACCAATCAAAAGTAGATTTGGTCTTTTCACATAATCCCATATTTCTTGGAAGATTTGTTTGTTTCATTTTACTCATTTTTCTCTAAACTTGTCTTCTTGCTTTGTTTCATTAATTTGATTTTCAGTCACTGATATCCTTCCTTCCACTTGATTGAATCAGCTATTGAAGCTTGTGCATGGCATGAACTTCTTGTGCCATGGTTTTCAGTTCCAGCAGGTCATTTAAAGTATTTTCTACACTGTTTATTGTAGTTAGCCATTTGACTAACCTTTTTTAAAGGGTTTTAGCTTCCTTGCAATGGGTTAGAACTTGCTACTTTAGCTCATAGAAGTTTGCAATTACCGACCTTCTGAAGTCTACTTCTGTCAACTCGTCAAAGTCATTCTCTATCCAGCTTTGTTCCATAGCTGGTGAGGAGCTACAATAATTTATAAAAGAAGAGGCCTTCTGATTTTTAGAATTTTCAGCTTTTCTCTTCTGGTTTCTTCCCGTCAAAGACCTTTGGTCTTTGATGTTGGTGACCTACAGATGGGGTTTCAGTGTAGATGTCCTTTTTGTTGATGTTGATGCTATTCCTTTCTGCTTGTTTGTTTTCCTTCTAACAGTCAGGTCCCTCAGCTGCAGGTCAGGTGGAGTTTGCTGGAGGTAAACTCCAGACCCTGTTTGCCAGGGTATCACCAGTGGAGACTGCAGAGCAGCAAATACTGTAGAAATGCAAATATTTCTGCCTGATACTTCCTCTGGAAGCTTCATCCCAGAGGGCTGAATGAGTTTTCTGTCAGCCCCTACTGGGAGGTGTCTCCCAGTTAGGCTACATGGGGGTCCATTACATAATGGAAAAGGGACCATGAACAAGAAGAGCTAACTATCCTAAACATATATGCACCCAATACAAGAGCACTCTGTTTCATAAAGCAAGTCCTTAGACACCTACAAAGAGACTCCCATACAATAATAATGGGAGACTTTAACAGCCCACTGCCAATATTAGACAGATCAACAAGACAGAAGGTTAACAAGGACATTGAGGACTTGAACTCAGCTCTGTACCAAGTATACCTAAGAGAGTAACAGAACTCTCCACCCTAAATCAACAGAATATACATTCTTCTCAGCACAACATCGCACTCATTCTAAATCTGACCGCATAATTGAGAGTAAAGAACTCTTAAGCAAATGTAAAAGAACAGAAATTATAACAAACTGTTTCTCAGACCACAGTGCAATCAAATTAGAACTCAGGATTAACAAACTCATGCAAAACCGCACAACGACATGGAAACAGAACAACCTGCTACTGAATGACTACTACTGGGTAAATAAATAAATGAGGGCAGAAATAAAGATGTTCTTTAAAACAAATGATAACAAAGACACAACGTATCAGAATCTCTTGAACACATTTGAAGCAGTGTGTAGAGGGAAATCTATAGCACTAAATGCCCACAAGATAAGAGGAAAGATCTAAAATTGACACCCTAACATCACAATTAAAAGAACGAGAGAAGCAAGATAAAACATATTCAAAACCTAGCAGGCCAGGCAGGATGGCTCAAGCCTGTAATCCCAGCACTTTGAGAGGATGAGATGGGCAGATCACGAGGTCAGGAGATTGAGACCATCCTGACTAACATGGTGAAACCCCGTCTCTACTAACAAATACAAAAAACTAGCCACGCAAGGTGACGGACGCCTGTAGTCCCAGCTACTCGGGAGGCTGAGGCAGAAGAATGCTGTAAACCCGGGAGGCGGAGCTTGCAGTGAGCTGAGATCCAGTCACTGCACTCCAGCCTGGGTGACAGAGGGAGACTTCATCTCAGAAAATAAATAAATAAATAAAAAGCTAGCAGAAGGCAAGAAATAACTAAGATCAAAGCAGAACTGAAGGAGAGAGAGACACAAAAAAAAAACCTTCAAAAAATCAATAAATCCAGGAGCTTTTTTTTTTTTTTTTTTTAAAGATCAACAAAATGAATAGACTGCTAGGAACAATAATAAAGAAGAAAAGAGCCGGGCGCGGTGGCTCAAGCCTGTAATCCAGCACTTTGGGAGGCCGAGAGGGCGGATCACGAGGTCAGGAGATTGAGACCATCCTGACTAACATGGTGAAACCCCGTCTCTACTAAAAATACGAAAAACTAGCCGGGCGAGGTGGCGGGCGCCTGTGGTCCCAGCTACTCGGGAGGCTGAGGCAGGAGAATGGCATAAACCGGGAGGCGGAGCTTGCAGTGAGCTGAGATCCAGTCACTGCACTCCAGCCTGGGTGACAGAGGGAGACTTCATCTCAGAAAATAAATAAATAATAAAAAGCTAGCAGAAGGCAAGAAATAACTAAGATCAAAGCAGAACTGAAGGAGAGAGAGACACAAAAAAAAAACCTTCAAAAAATCAATAAATCCAGGAGCTTTTTTTTTTTTTTTTTTTAAAGATCAACAAAATGAATAGACTGCTAGGAACAATAATAAAGAAGAAAAGAGGCCGGGCGCGGTGGCTCAAGCCTGTAATCCCAGCACTTTGGGAGGCCGAGACGGGCGGATCACGAGGTCAGGAGATCGAGACCATCCTGGCTAACACGGTGAAACCCCGTCTCTACTAAAAATACGAAAAACTAGCGGGCGAGGTGGCGGGCGCCTGTGGTCCCAGCTACTCGGGAGGCTGAGGCAGGAGAATGGCATAAACCCGGGAGGCGGAGCTTGCAGTGAGCCGAGATCCGGCCACTGCACTCCAGACCGGGCGACAGAGCAAGACTCCGTCAAAAAAAAAAAAAAAAAAGAAGAAAAGAGAGAAGAATCAAATAGACACAATAAAAAATGATAAACTGGATATCACTACTGATCCCACAGAAATACAAATTGCCATCAGAGAATAGTATAAACACCTCTACACAAATAAACTGGAAAATCTAGAAGAAATGGATAAATTCCTGGACACATACACCCTCCCAAGACTAAACCAGGAAGAATTTGAATTTCAGAATAGAACAGTAACAGACTCTGAAATAGAGGCAATAATTGATAGCCTACAAACCAAGAAAAAAAGCCCAGGACCAGAGAGATTTACAGCAGAATTCTACCAGAGGTACAAAGAGGAGCTGATATCATTTCTTCTGAAAATATTCCAATCAATAGAAAAAGAGAGAATCTTCCCTAGCTCATTTTATGAGGCCAGCATAACCCTGATACCAAAGTGTGGCAGAGACACAACCAAAATAATTTTAGACCAATATTCCTGATGAACATTGATGCAAAAATCCTCAATAAAATACTGGCAAGCCGAATCCAGCAGCACATGAAAAACTGATGCACCATGATCAAGTTGGCTTCATTTCTGGGATGCAAGGCTGGTTCAGCATACACAAATCAATAAATGTAATCCATCATATAAACAAAGCCAATGACAAAAACCACATGATTATCTCAATAGATGCAGAAAAAGCCTTTGAAAAAATTGAAGAGCCCTTCATGCTAACAACGTTCAATAAACTATGTATTGATGGAACAAAACTCAAAATAATAAGAGCTATTTATGACAAACCCACAGCCAATATCATACTGAGTGGGGAAAAACTGGAAACATTCCCTTTAAAAACAGACACAAGAAAAAATATCCTCTCTCACCACTCCTATTCAACGTAGTGTTGGACGTTCTGGCCAGGGCATTCAGGCAAGAAAAAGAAATAAACGGTATTGAATTAGGAAAAGAGGAATTCAAATTGTCCCTGTTTGCAGATGATATGACTGTATATTTAGAAAACCTCATCGTCTCAGCCCCAAATCTCCTCAAGCTGATAAGCAACTTCAGCAATGTCTCAGGATACAAAATCAAAGGTCAAAAATCACAAGCATTCCTTTACAGCAATAACAGACAAACAGAGAGCCAAATCATGAGTGATCTGCCATTCACAATTGCTACAAAGAGAATAAAATATCTAGGAATCCAATTTACAAGGCATGTGAAGAACCTCTTCAAGGAGAACTACAAACCACTGCTCAAGGAAATAAAAGAAGATACAACAAATGTAAAAACTTTCCATGCTCATGGATAGAAAGAATCCATATCATGAAAACGACCATACTGCCCAAGGTAATTTATAGATTCAATGCCATCTCCATCAAGCTACCAATTGCTTTCTTCACAGAATTGGAAAAACCTACTTTAAAGTTCAGATGGAACCAAAAAAGAGTCTGCATTGCCAAGACAATACTAAGCCAAAAGAACAAAGCTGGAGACATCATGCTGCCTGACTTCAAACTATACTACAAGGTTACAGTAACCAAAACAGCAAGGAACTGATACCAAAACAGATACATAGACCAGTGGAAAAAACAGAGGTCTCAGAAATAACATCACACATCTACAACCATCTGATCTTTGACAAACCTGACAAAAACAAGAAATGAGGAAAGGATTTCCTATTTAATAAATGGAGCTGAGTAAACTGGCTAGTCATATGTAGAAAGTTGAAACTGGATCCCTCCCTTATGCCTTATACAAAAATTAATTCAAGATGAATTAAAGACTTAAATGTTAGACCTAAAACCATAAAAACTCTAGAAGACAACCTAGGCAATACCATTCAGGACATAGGCATGGGCAAGGACTTCATGTCTAAAACACCAAAAGCAATGGCAACAAAAGCCAAAATTGAGAAATGGGATCTAATTAAACTAAAGAGCTTCTGCACAGCAAAAGAAACTACCATCAGAGTGAACATCAACCTACAGAATGGGAGAAAATTTTTGCAATCTACCCATCTGACCAAAGACTAATATCTATAATCTGCCAAGAACTTAAACAAATTTTCAATAAAAATCAAACAACCACATCAAAATGTGGGAAAAGATATGAACAAACACTTCTCAAAAGAAGACATTTATGCAGCCAACACACACATGAAAAAAAAAAAATGCTTATCATCACTGGCCATCAGAGAAATGCAAATCAAAACCACAATGAGATAGCATTTCATGCCAGTTAGAATGACGATCATTAAAAAGTCAGGAAACAACAGATGCTGGAGATGTGGAGACATAGGAACACTTCTACACTGTTGGTGGGAGTGTAAACTAGTTCAACCATTGTGGAAGAAAGTGTGGCAATTCCTCAAGGATCTAGAACTAAAAACACCATTTGACCCAGGGATCCCATTACTGGGTATATACCAAAAAGATTATAAATCATGCTACTATAAAGATACATGCACATGTATGCTTATTGTGGCACTATTCACAAAAACAAAGACTTGGAACCAACCCAAATGTTTATCAATGATAGACTGGATTAAGAAAATGTGGCACATATACACCATATAATTCTATGCAGCCATATAAAAGGATGAGTTTATGTCCTTTCCAGGGACAAGGATGAAGCTGGAAACCACCATTCTCAGCAAACTATTAGAAAGACAGAAAATCAAACACAGCATTTTCTCACTCATAGGTGGAAACTGAACAATGAGAACACTTGGACACAGGGCAAAAAACATCACACACACGGGCCTGTCAGCAGGTGGGGGAAAGGGGAAGAGATACATTAGGAAAAATACCTAATATAAATGAAGAGTTGTTAGGTGCAGCAAACCAATACACATGTATATCTATGTAACAAACCTGCACATGGTGCATATTTACCAAGAAATTAAATGATAAAAAAGGGTGTTTCCAAACTGCCAAATCAAAAGTGAGCCTTAATACTATGAACTGGAAGCACACGTCACAAAGCAATTTCACCGATAGCCTCTTTCTAGCTTTTATTTCAGGATAATCGATTTTTCACTATATGCCTCAATGGGCTCCGAAATGTCCCTTTGAAGATTCTGTTAAAAAAAAAAAAAAGTTTCCAACCAGTTCAACTGTAAAGAAAGTTTCCCTCTGTGAGCTGAACGTACATATCACAAAGCAATTTCACATATAGCTTCTTTCTAATTTTCATCATGGGATATTCGATTTTTCACTCTAGGTCTCACTGCACCCCAAAATGTCCTTTCACAGATTCTACAAAGAGGTTGTTTCCAAAGAGTGGAAGTCAAAGAAATGTTTACTTCTGTGAGCTGAATCCACACATCACAAAGCAGGCTCACAGATCACTTCTTTGTAGTTTTCATTGCACAATATTCGGTTTTTCACTATAGACCTCAGGGACTTTCGAAATGTCCCTTTACAGATTCTACAAAAAGAATGATTTCAAATTGACGAATTAAAAGTAAGGTTTACCCTGTGAACTGAATGCACACATTACAAAGCAGTTTGACAGATAGTTTCTTTCTAATTTTTATCTAGAGATACTTGGCTTTTCTCTATAGGTCTCAGTGGGCTTTGAAATATCCCTTTGCAGATTCTACAAAAAGAGTATTTCCAACCAGCTGAATCAAAAGAATGGTTTACTTCTGTGAGCTGAATCCACCCATCACAAAGCAGTTTCACAACTAACTTCCTTCTAGTTTTTATCATGGGGTACTTTGTTTTTCACTATAGGTCTTACTGCACCCCAAAATATCCCTTCACAGATTCTATAAAAAGAGTTTCCAAACTACTGAATCAAAAGAAAAATTCACTCTATGAGCTGATCCATACATCACACAGCAGTTTTACAGATAGCTTCTTTCTAGTTTTTATCGTAGGATATTCTGTTGTTCATCCTAGGCCTTATTGCACCTCAAAATGTCCCTTTGCTGATTCTACAAAAAGAGCATTTCCAAACTGCTGAACCAAAAGAAAGGTTTAACTTTGTGACCTAAATCCACTCATTTCAAAGAAGTTTCAAAGATAATTTATTTCTAGTTTTTATTGCAGAATATTCAGTTTTTCATTATAGGTTTCAATGACCTCAGAAATGCACTTTTGCAGATTGTACAAAAAAAGTGTTTCCACATTGCTGAATCAAAAGTAAGTTTTGATTCTCTGAGCTGAGTGCACACATCACAAACGAGATTCATTGATAGCTTCCTTCTAGTTTTTTAATTTTGGAATATTCAATTTTTCACTATAGGCCTTAGTGGACTACAAAAGGTCACTTCGCAAACTCTACAAAAAGTGTTTCCAAACTACTGAATCAAAAGAAAAGTTTAACTCTGTAAACTGAATTCACACATCACAAAGCAGTTTTACAGATAGCTTCTTATTAGCTTTTTCACAAGGTATTCAGTTTTTCACTATAAGCCTCAGTGGACTTTGAAATGTCCCTCTGCAGATTCTACAAAAAGAGTGTTTCCAAACTGCTGAATCAAATAAATGGTTTAACTCTGTAAGCTGAATAGACACATCACTAGGAAGTTTCACAAATAGCTTCTTTCCAATTTTTATTGGGGGATATTCAGTTTTCTACTGTAGGCTCCACAGCACCACAAAATTTCTCTTGACAGATTTTACAAAAAAAAAAAATTGTTTTCAAACTGCTGAATCAAAATAAAGGATTAATTCTGTGAGCTGAATGCACACATCACCAAGCAGTTTCACAGATGGCTTCTTTCTAGTTTTGTATCATGGAATATTCGTTTTTCCACTATAGATCTCAATGTCCTCTGAAATGTCCCTTCACAGATTCTACAGAAGATTAATTCCAAAATGCTGAATCAAAAGTAAGGTTTAGATATTGAGGGGGCGGAGCAAGATGGCCGAATAGGAACAGCTCCAGTCTCCAACTCCCAGCACGAGCGACACAGAAGACTGGTGATTTCTGCATTTTCAACTGAGGTACTGGGGTCATCTCACTAGGGAGTGCCGGACAATCGGTGCTGGTCAGCTGCTGCAGCCTGACCAGCGAGAGCTGAAGCAGGGCGAGGCATCGCCTCACCTGGAAGCGCAAGGGGGAAGGAAATCCGTTTTCCTAGCCAGGGGAACTGAGACACACAACACCTGGAAAATCGGGTAACTCCCACCCCAATACTGTGCTTTAAGGAAACAGGCACACCAGGAGAATATATCCCACACCTGGCCGGGAGGGTCTCACGCCCACGGAGCCTCCCTCACTGCTAACTCAGCAGTCTGCAGCGATCTATCTGCAAGGCAGCAGCGAGGCTGAGGGAGGGGCGCCTGCCATTGCTGAGGCTTAAGTAGGTAAACAAAGCCGCTGGGAAGCTCGAACTGGGTGGAGCTCATAGCAGCTCAAGGAAGCCTGCCTGTCTCTGTAGACTCCACCTCTGGGGACAGGACACAGCTAAACAACAAAAGGGTAAGCAGCGGGGGCCGGTGCAGACGCGAACAACTCTATCTGACAGCTTTGGGGAGAGCCGTGGATCTCCCAAAGCGGAGGTTGAGATCTGAGAACGGACAGACTGCCTGCTCAGGTGGGTCCCTGACCCCTGAGTAGCCTAGCTGGGAGACATCCCCCACTAGGGGCAGTCTGACACCCCACACCTCATAGGGTGGAGTCACCCCTGAGAGGAAACTTCCGAAGGAAGAATCAGACAGGTACACTCGCTGTTCAGCAATATTCTATCTTCGGCAACCTCTGCTGCTGATACCCAGGCAAACAGGGTCGGGAGTGGACCTCAAGCAATCTCCAACAGACCAACAGACACTCCTTCTGACTGTCAGATGGAAAACTATCAAACAGGAAGAACACCTATACCAAAACCCCATCAGTACGTCATCATCATCAAAGACCAGAGACAGATAAAACAACAAAGATGGGGAAGAAGCAGGGCAGAAAAGCTGGAAATTCAAAACATAAGAGCGCATCTCCCCCTGCAAAGGAGCACAGCCCATCGCCAGCAATGGATCAAAGCTGGTCAGAGAATGACTTTGACGAGATGAGAGAAGAAGGCTTCAGTCCATCAAACTTCTCAGAGCTAAAGGAGGAATTACATACCCAGCGCAAAGAAACTAAAAATCTTGAAAAAAGAGTGGAAAAATTGACAGCTAGACTAATTAATGCAGAGAAGATCATAAACGAAATGACAAAGATGAAAACCATGACACGAGAAATACGTGACAAATGCACAAGCTTCAGTAACCGACTCGATCAACTGGAAGAAAGAGTATCAGCGATTGAGGATCAAAGGAATGAAATGAAGCGAGAAGAGAAACCAAAAGAAAAAAGAAGAAAAAGAAATGAACAAAGCCTGCAAGAAGTATGAGATTATGTAAAAAGACCAAATCTACGTCTGATTGGGGTGCCTGAAAGTGAGGGGGAAAATGGAACCAAGATGGAAAACACTCTTCAGGATATCATCCAAGAGAAGTTCCCCAACCTAGTAGGGCAGGCCAACATTCAAATTCAGGAAATACAAAGAACGCCACAAAGATACTCCTCCAGAAGAGCAACTCCAAGACACATAATTGCCACATTCACCAAAGTTGAAATGAAGGAAAAAATGTTAAGGGCAGCCAGAGAGAAAAGTCGGGTTACCCACAAAGGGAAGCCCATCAGACTAACAGCAGATCTCTCAGCAGAAACTCTACAAGCCAGAAGAGACTGGGGGACAATATTCAACGTTCTTAAAGAAAAGAATTTTAAACCCAGAATTTCATATCCAGTCAAACTAAGTTTCATAAGTGAAGGAGAAATAAAATCCTTTACACATAAGCAAATGCTTAGAGATTTTGTCACCACCAGGCCTGCCTTACAAGAGACCCTGAAGGAAGCCCTAAACATGGAAAGGAACAACCGGTACCAGCCATTGCAAAAACATGCCAAAATGTAAAGACCATCGAGGCTAGGAAGAAACTGCATCAACTAACGAGCAAAATAACCAGTTAATATCATAATGGCAGGATCAAGTTCACACATAACAATATTAACCTTAAATGTAAATGGACTAAATGCTCCAATTAAAATACACAGACTGGCAAACTGGATAAAGAGTCAAGGCCCATCAGTCTGCTGTATTCAGGAGACCCATCTCACATGCAGAGACATACATAGGCTCAAAATAAAGGGATGGAGGAAGATCTACCAAGCAAATGGAGAACAAAAAAAAGCAGGGGTTGCAATCCTAGTCTCTGATAAAACAGACTTTAAACCATCAAAGATCAAAAGAGACAAAGAAGGCCATTAGATAATGGTAAAGGGATCAATTCAACAGGAAGAGCTAACTCTCCTAAATATATATGCACCTAATACAGGAGCACCCAGATTCATAAAGCAAGTCCTTAGAGACCTACAAAGAGACTTAGACTCCCATACAATAATAATGGGAGACTTCAACACTCCACTGTCAACATTAGACAGATCAACGAGACAGAAAGTTAACAAGGATATCCAGGAATTGAACTCATCTCTGCAGCAAGCAAACCTAATAGACATCTATAGAACTCTCCACCCCAAATCAACAGAATATACATTCTTCTCAGCACCACATCACAATTATTCCAAAATTGACCACATAATTGGAAGTAAAGGACTCCTCAGCAAATGTCAAAGAACAGAAATTATAACAAACTGTCTCTCAGACCACAGTGCAATCAAACTAGAACTCAGGACTAAGAAACTCAATCAAAACCGCTCAACTACATGGAAACTGAACAACCTGGCCCTGAATGACTATTGGGTACATAACGAAATGAAAGCAGAAATAAAGATGCTCTTTGAAACCAATGAGAACAAAGATACAACATACCAGAATCTCTGGGACACATTTAAAGCAGTGTGTAGAGGGAAATTTATAGCACTAAATGCCCGCAAGAGAAAGCAGGAAAGATCTAAAATTGACACTCTAACATCACAATTAAAAGAACTAGAGAGGAAAGAGCAAACACATTCAAAAGCTAGCAGAAGGCAAGAAATAACTAAGATCAGAGCAGAACTGAAGGAGACAGAGACACAAAAAACCCTCCAAAAAATCAATGAATCCAGGAGTTGGTTTTTTGAAAAGATCAACAAAATTGACAGACCGCTAGCAAGACTAATAAAGAAGAAAAGAGAGAGGAATCAAATAGACGCAATAAAAAATGATAAAGGGGATATCACCACTGACCCCACAGAAATACAAACAACCATCAGAGAATACTATAAACGCCTCTATGCAAATTAACTAGAAAATCTAGAAGAAATGGATAATTTCCTGGACACTTACACTCTCCCAAGACTAAACCAGGAAGAAGTTGAATCCCTGAATAGACCAATAGCAGGCTCTGAAATTGAGGCAACAATTAATAGCCTACCCACCAAAAAAAGTCCAGGACCAGATGGATTCACAGCTGAATTCTACCAGAGGTACAAGGAGGAGCTGGTACCATTCCTTCTGAAACTATTCCAATCAATAGAAAAAGAGGGAATCCTCCCTAACTCATTTTATGAGGCCAACATCATCCTGATACCAAAGCCTGGCAGAGACACAACAAAAAAAGATAATTTTAGACCAATATCCCTGATGAACATTGATGCAAAAATCCTCAATAAAATACTGGCAAACCGGATTCAGCAGCACATCAAAAAGCTTATCCACCATGATCAACTGGGCTTCATCCCTGGGATGCAAGGCTGCTTCAACATTTGCAAATCAATAAACGTAATCCAGCATATAAACAGAACCAAAGACAAGAACCACATGATTATCTCAATAGATGCAGAAAAGGCTTTTGAAAAAATTCAACAGCCCTTCATGCTAAAAACGCTCAATAAATTCGGTATTGATGGAACGTACCTCAAACTGATAAGAGCTATTTATGACAAACCCACAGCTAATATCATACTGAATGGGCAAAAACTGCAAAATTTCCCTTTGAAAACTGGCACAAGACAGGGATGCCCTCTCTCATCACTCCTATTCAACATAGTCTTGGAAGTTCTGGCTAGGGCAATCAGGCAAGAGAAAAAATCAAGGGTATCCAGTTAGGAAAAGAAGAAGTCAAATTGTCCTTGTTTGCAAATGACATGATTGTATATTTAGAAAACCCCATCGTCTCAGCCCAAAATCTCCTTAAGCTGATAAGCAACTTCAGGAAAATCTCAGGATACAAAATTAATGTGCAAAAATCCCAAGCATTCTTATACACCAGTAACAGACAAGCAGAGAGCCAAATCAGGAATGAACTTCCATTCACAATTGCTTCAAAGAGAATAAAAAACCTAGGAATCCAACTTACAAGGGATGTAAAGGACGTCTTCAAGGAGAACTACAAACCACTGCTCAGTGAAATCAAAGAGGACACAAACAAATGGAAGAACATACCACGCTCATGGATAGGAAGAATCAATATCGTGAAAACGGCCATACTGTCAAGGTTATTCATAGATTCAATGCCATCCCCATCAAGCTACCAATGACTTTCTTCACAGAATTGGAAAAAACTGCTTTAAAGTTCATATGGACCCAAAAAAGAGCCCACATTGCCAAGACAATCCTAAATCAAAAGGACAAAGCTGGAGGCGTCACGCTACCTGACTTCAAACTATACTACAAGGCTACAGTAACCAAAACAGCATGGTACTGGTACCACAACAGAGATATAGACCAATGGAACAGAACAGAGTCCTCAGAAATAATACCACACATCTACAGCCATCTGATCTTTGACAAACCTGAGAGAAACAAGAAATGGGGAAAGGATTCCCTATTTAATAAATGGTGCTGGGAAAATTGGCTAGCCATAAGTAGAAAGTTGAAACTGGATCCTTTCCTTACCCCTTATATGAAGATTAATTCAAGATATATTAGAGACTTAAATGTTAGACCTAATACCATAAAAACCCTAGAAGAAAATCTAGGTAGTACCATTCAGGACATAGGCATGGGCAAGGACGTCATGTCTAAAACACCAAAAGCAATGGCAACAAAAGCCAAAATTGACAAATGGGATCTAATTAAACTAAAGAGCTTCTGCACAGCAAAAGAAACTACCATCAGAGTGAACAGGCAACCTACAGAATGGGAGACAATTTTTGCAACCTACTCATCTGACAAAGGGCTAATATCCAGAATCTACAAAGAACTCAAACAAATATACAAGAAAAAAATGAACAACCCCATCAAAAAGTGGGGAAAGGATATGAACAGACATTTCTCTAAAGAAGACATCCATACAGCCAACAGACACATGAAAAAATGCTCATAATCACTGGCCATCAGAGAAATGCAAATCAAAACCACAATGAGATACCATCTCACACCAGTTAGATTGGCAATCATTAAGAAGTCAGGAAACAACAGGTGTTGGAGAAGATGTGGAGAAATAGGAACACTTTTACACTGTTGGTGTGATTTTAAACTAGTTCAACCATTATGGAAAACAGAATGGCAATTCCTCAAGGATCTAGAACTAGATGTACCATATGACCCAGCCATCCCACTTCTGTGTATATACCCAAAGGATTATAAATTATTCTACTACAAAGACACATGCACACGTATGTTTATTGCGGCACTATTCACAATAGCAAAGACTTGGAATCAACCCAAATGTCCATCTGTGACAGACTGGATTAAGAAAATGTGGCACATATACACCATGGAATACTATGCAGTCATAAAAAAGGATGAGTTTGCATCCTTTGTGGGGACATGGATGCAGCTGGAAACCATCATTCTTAGCAAACTATCACAAGAAGAGAAAACCAAACACCGCATGTTCTCACTCATAGGTGGGAACTGCACAATGAGATCACTTGGACTCGGGAAGGGGAACATCACACACTTGGGCCTATCATGGATAGGGGGGAGGAGGGAGGGATTGCATTGGGGAGTTATACATGACATAAATGATGAATCGATGGGTGCTGACGAGTTGATGGGTGCAGCACACCAACATGGTATAAGTATACATATGTAACAAACCTGCACGTTATGCACATGTACGCTAGAACTTAAAGTATAATAAAAATAAAAAATAAAAAATAAAAAAAAGAAAATGTGGCACATATACACTGTGGAATACTGTGCTGCCATAAAAAAGGATGAGTTCATGTCCTCTGCAGGGATATGGATGAAGCTGGAAACCATCATCCTCAGCAAACTAACACAGGAACAGAACACCAAACATTGTATGCTTCCACTCCTAAGTGGCAGTTGAACAATGAGAACACATGGACACACGGAGGGGAGCATCAATGCTGGGGCCAAGATTGGTGCAGCAAACCACCATGGCATGTGTATACCTATGTAACAAACTTGCACCTTCTGCACATGTATCCCAGAACTTAAAGTATATATATGTATAAATCTACCCAAGGAGAAACAGAATGCATATTTCGGGTGAAAATGGAATCAATTATCAACAAATATGAAAATATAAAATTTGCCATATGATGAAGATGAGCATCATTATTGCACACAGTTTATTTAAGAATGGGAAAGAATGGCTTAACCTAGGTGGGTTTCCTGAATTCCGGCAAATTGAAATAGGCCATAAAATATTTGCAGTGAGAGTCAGAGGAAGGTTTCAGATGGATTGGAATGCTCTACATGGAGGTGCAGAGGTGGGTGATGGGGAAGAGTAGGTGGATGGAAGACGGAAGGAAGCCTTCATTGAGTGTAAACTAAAATGATTTGTACAGATACCAGTTGGAATTTGGTGTCTATCAGATGATGTGTAAACATCAATACTGTTGTCATTGCACCATTGTTGAAAATGTTGAATTGTCAACATTTTCAACAATTGAATTGTCTTGGCAACCGTGTCAAAATCCAATTGACTATAAATGTGTGAAGGTTTGTGTGTGTGTGTGTACTCTCAATTGTATTCCATTGATCTATATGTCTCTCCTAATCCCTATAGTACACCGTCTTAATTACTGTAGTATTGTATTAATACCAAGTTATTAAATCAAATCAAGGCAAAAAAAAAAAAAAAAAAAACAGGGAGTGATTCCAATATGCTGAATCAAAAGAAAGGTGTAGCTCTGTGTTTTGAATCCACATGTCACAAAGGAGTTTCACAGATAGCTCCTTTGTAGTTTTTAACGCTTGATATTCAGTTTTCACTATAAGCCTCAGTTACTTCAGAATTGTCCATTCTTAGATTATACAGAAAGAGTGTTTCCAATGTACAGAATTAAAAGAAAATTTTAGCTCTGTGAGCTGAATCCCATCATCTCAAAGGAGTTTCACAGTTAGCTTCTTTCAATTTTTTATCGCGGCATGTTTTGTTTTCACTATAGGCCTCTTTGGGCTCAGAAATGTTCATTGTTAGATTCTACAAAAAGAGAGTTTCCAATCTGCTGAGCCAAAAGAAAGGTTTCATTCTATTAGCTGAATCGACATATCACAAAGCAATTTCACAGATAGCTTCTTCCTAGTTTTTATCACACGATATTCAGTTTTTACTATTGGCGTCAGTGGTTTCAGAAATATCCCTTCACAGATTCTACAAAAAGAGTTTTTCCAACCTGCCCAATCAAAGGAAAGGTTTAGCTTTGTAAGCTGAATCCACGCATCACAAAGAAGTTTCACAGATCGCTCCTTTTCAGTTTTTATATGAAGATATTCTGTTTTTCACCACAGGCCTCAATGGACTCTCCTATGTCTCTTAGCAGATGTTACAAAAAAAAAAAAAAAAAAAAAAAGGGTTTCCAACCTGCTAAATCAAAAGAAAGGTTAATCTCAGTGAGATGAATCCATAAATCAGAAAACTATTTCACAGACAGTTTCTTTCTAGTGTTTAAGTAAGGATATGCGTATTTTTTACCCTAGGCCTCAATGGGTTCCTAAATATCTTTTCACAGACTATTCAAAACGAAGGTTTCCAACCTGCTGAATCAACAGAAAGGCTTCACTCTGTAAGATAAACACATAAAAAGCCATTTCACAGATTTTTTTTTCTAGTTTTTAACTGGGGATATTCTGTTTTTTTTTTTTAACTGTAGGCCTCAATGGTCTCCCAAATGTCCCTAGCCGATCCTACAAAAAGAGAGTTTACAACCAACTGAATAAATAGAAAGATTTAACCCTGTGAAATGAATTCACATATGAGAAAGCCATTTAACAGATATCTACTTTCTAGTTTTTATCTGGGGATATTTGGTTTTTCACCATAGGCCTTAATGGGCTCCAAAATATTCCTTTGTAGATTCTATAAAATGGAGATCACAGTCTGCTGACTACAAAGAAAGGTTTACCTCTGAAAGATGAATATGCACATCACAAAGCCATTTCACAGATAGCTTCTTTCTGGTTTGCATCAGAAGATTTTCAGTTTTTCACCACAGGCCACAATGGGCTCCCAAATGTCTCTTTGCAGATTCTACAAAGAGTGTTTTCAAACTGCTGAATCAAAAGAAAAATTAAACTCTGTGAGATGAAACCAAATATCAAAAGGTCATATCACAGATAGCTTCTTTTTAGTTTTTAATCTAAGAATACTTTTTTTTTATCATAGGCTTCAATGGGCTCAGAAATGTCCCTACACAGATTCTGCAAAAAGAGTTTTTCCAATCTGCTAAATCAAAATAAAGGCTAACTTTGTGAGATGAATCAACACATCACAAAGCCGTTTCACAGAGAGATTTTTTGACTTTTTGTTGGGGGATATTTGTTTTTTCTTCAAAGGCCTCAATGGTCTCCCAAATGTTCCTTCACAGATTCTATAAAAACGAGTGTTTCCAACATACTGAAAAAAAGAAAGATTTACCTCTGTGAGATGAATACACACATCATAAAGCCTTTTCACAGAGAACTTCTTTCTAGTTTTTGTCTAAGAATATTATGGTTTTCACTGTAGGTCTCAATGGGTTCTAAAATGTCTCTTCACATATTCTTCTAAATGAGTGTTTCCAACCTGTTGAATAAGAAGAACAGTTTAACCCTGTGAGATGAATTGACACATTACAAAGCCTTTTAACAGATAGCTTTTTTCTAGTTTTTAACTGGGGATATTCTGTTTTTTTTTTTTAACTGTAGGCCTCAATGGTCTCCCAAATGTCCCTAGCCGATCCTACAAAAAGAGAGTTTACAACCAACTGAATAAATAGAAAGATTTAACCCTGTGAAATGAATTCACATATGAGAAAGCCATTTAACAGATATCTACTTTCTAGTTTTTATCTGGGGATATTTGGTTTTTCACCATAGGCCTTAATGGGCTCCAAAATATTCCTTTGTAGATTCTATAAAATGGAGATCACAGTCTGCTGACTACAAAGAAAGGTTTACCTCTGAAAGATGAATATGCACATCACAAAGCCATTTCACAGATAGCTTCTTTCTGGTTTGCATCAGAAGATTTTCAGTTTTTCACCACAGGCCACAATGGGCTCCCAAATGTCTCTTTGCAGATTCTACAAAGAGTGTTTTCAAACTGCTGAATCAAAAGAAAAATTAAACTCTGTGAGATGAAACCAAATATCAAAAGGTCATATCACAGATAGCTTCTTTTTAGTTTTTAATCTAAGAATACTTTTTTTTATCATAGGCTTCAATGGGCTCAGAAATGTCCCTACACAGATTCTGCAAAAAGAGTTTTTCCAATCTGCTAAATCAAAATAAAGGCTAACTTTGTGAGATGAATCAACACATCACAAAGCCGTTTCACAGAGAGATTTTTTGACTTTTTGTTGGGGGATATTTGTTTTTTCTTCAAAGGCCTCAATGGTCTCCCAAATGTTCCTTCACAGATTCTATAAAAACGAGTGTTTCCAACATACTGAAAAAAAGAAAGGTTTATCTCTGTGCGATGAATACACACATCATAAAGCCTTTTTACAGAGAACTTCTTTCTAGTTTTTATCTAAGAATATTATGGTTTTCACTGTAGGTCTCAATGGGTTCTAAAATGTCCCTTCACATATTCTTCTAAACGAGTGTTTCCAACCTGTTGAATAAAAAGAACAGTTTAACCCTGTGAGATGAATCTACACATCACAAAGCCGTTTCACAGATAGCTTTTTTCTAGTTTTTATCTGGGGATATGTTGTTTTTCACCATAAGCCTCAATGTACTCCTAAATATCCCTGGGTTTACTCTACAAAAAGAGTGTTTTCAACATGCTAAATCTAAAGAAAAGTTTAACTCTGAGAGCTGAATCAACATAACACAAAGCTGGTTCACAGGTTGATCCTTTCCAGTTTTTATCTGGGAATATTCTTTTCACCATAGGCCATAATGGGCTCCCAAATATCCCTTTGGAAATATTTAAAAAAGGGATTTTTCCAACCTGCTGAATCAAAATAAAGGATAAACCTGTTAGGGAATACCACACATCAAAAAGTGGCTTCACAGATAGCTTCTATCTAGTTTTTAATCTAAGGATATTCAGTTTTTCACCATAGGCCATAATGGGCTCTTAAATTTGCCTTTGCAGATTCTATAAAAAGAATGTTTCCAACCTGTCGAATCAAAAGACAGGTTTAACTCTGAGATGATTTCACACATCACAAAGCCATTTCAGAGACAGTTTCCTTCTAGTTTTTATCTGAGGATATTTGTTTTTCATCCTAGGTATAAATGGGTTCCCAAATGTCCCTTCTCATTTTCTTCAAAACGAGTGATTCCAACTTGTTGACTCAAAAGAAAGGTTTAATTCTGTGAGATGAATCCACACATCACAAAGCCATTTCACAGATAGCTTGCTTCTAGTTTTAATCTGGGGATATTCTGTTTTTTGCCAAAGGCCACAATGTGCTCCCAAATGTCCCTTTGCAGATTCTGCCAAAAGAGTATTTCCAACTTGCTGAGTCAAAAGAAAGTTTTAACTGTGTGAGAGAAATCCACGTATCACATAGCCATTTCATAGAGAGCTTTTTTCTAGTTTTTACCTGAAAATATTCTTTTTTTCACCACAGGTCTTAAAGGGCTCCAAAATTTCCCATTGCAGATTCTACCAAAAGAATGTTTCCAACCTACTAAATCAAAACAAAGACTTAACACTGTGAGATGATTCTACACATTCCAACTGGGTTTCACAGATAGCAACTTTCTAGTTTTTAGTTTGGGATATTGGGTTTTTCACCACAGGCCTTAAGGGGCTCCCAAATGCATCTTCACCTATTCTACAAAAAAAGTGTTTTCAACCTACTGAATGAAAGAAAACTTCAAATTCAATGAGATGAATCCACACATAACAAAACTGTATCTCAGATAGCTTCTTTCCAGTTTTTATCCTTGGATATTTGGTTTTTACTATGGGCCTCAAAAAGATTCCAAATGTCCCGTCACACATTCTACAAAAAAAAAAAAAAAAAAAAAAAAAGGTTTCCAACTAGCTGAATCAACAGAAAGGTTTAACTGTGTGAGATGAATCCACACATCAGGCAGCAGTTTCACAGATAGCATATTTCTCATTTTTACTGGGGATATTCAATTCTTTACTGCTGGCCTCAATGGGCTCCCAAACGTCCATTCACAGGTCCTAAAAGAAAAAATGTTTCCAACCTGCTCACTCAAAAGAAAGGTTTAACTCTGTGAGATGAATCCACACATTACAAAGCAGTTTTACAGATAGCTTCTTTCTAATATTTATCAGAGGATATTCAGTTCCTCACCATAGGCCTCAATGGGATCCCGAATGCCCCTTCACAAGTTCTACAAAAAGAATGTTTCCAACCTGCTGAATCAAAAGAAACGTTTCACTGTGAGATGAATCCACACATCACAAAGGAGTTTCACTGATACATATTTTGTATTTTTACCTGTGGATATACGGTTGTTCACCAAAGGCATAAATGGACTTCTGAATTTTGTTTTTGTAGATTCTTCAAAAAGAGTTTTTCCAACCTACTGAATCTAAAGAAAGGTTTAACACTCTGAGATGAATCCACACATCATGAAAAACTTTCACAGAGAGCTTATTTCTAGTGTTTATCTGGGGATATTCAGATTTTCACACTAGGCCTTAATGGGCTCCAAAATGGCCATTCACAGATCCTACCGAAAGAGAGTTTCCAACCTGCTCCATCAACAGAAAGGTTTAACAATGTGAGATAAATTGACACATCATCAAGCACTTTCACAGATAGCTTCTTTCTAGTTTTTATCTGGGAATATTTTGTTCATTACCATATACCCCTTTAGACTCCAAAATATACCTATGCCGTTTCAACAAAAACAATGTTTCCAATCTGCTGATTCAAAAGTAATGTTTAATACTGTCAGACAAATCTACATATGACAAAGCAGTTTTACAGATAACATTTTTCTAGTTTTTATCTCAATATTTGTGTTTTTTCACCATAGGCCTCCATAGGTTCCCGAATGACCCTTCACACATTCTACAAAAACAATTTTCCTACCTGTGAAATCAAAAGAAATGTTTAAGCCTGTGAAATTAATTCACACATCACAAAGCAGTTTCACAGATAATTTCTTTCTAGTTTTTATCTGGAGATAATTTCTTTCTAATTTTTATCTGGGGATATTTGGTTTTTCACCATTGAACTCAATGGGCTACAGAACATTCCTTTGCAGATTCTACAAAAACAGGGTTTTTAATCTGCAGAACCAAAAGAAAGGTTGAACTCTTTGAGATGAATCCACACATCACAAAGCAGTTTTACAGATACCTTCTCTCTAGTTTTGTTTAGAGACATTTGGATTTTCACCACAGGGCTCAATTTGCTCCCAAACATTCCTTCACAGATTCTACAAACAGTGTTTCCAACCTGCTGAATGAAAAGAAAGGTTTAACTCTGTCATAATGAATATACACATCACAAAGCAGCTTAACAGATATATTTGTTCAGTTTTTTTCTTGGGTTGTTCGGTTTTTCATATTAGGGCTCAATAAACTCCAAAATGTCATATCACAAATTCTAAAAGAGAGTGTTCCCCACCTACTGAATCAAAAGGAAGATTTATCTCTGTGATGTGAATCCACATATCACAAGGCAGTTTCACAGATACCTTCTGTCTAGTTTTTAACTTGGGATATTCGGTTTTTCATTATGGGCTTCAAAGGGCTCCAGAATGTCCCTCCTCAAGTTCTACAAAAAGAGTGTTTCCATCCTTGTGAATCAAAAGAAAGGTTTACCTCTGTGAGGTGAATTCACATATTATAAAGCAGTTTCACACATAACTTCTTTCTAGTTTTTTTAATAAGAATATTTGGTTTTTCACCATAGGCCTCAATGGGTTCCCAAAGGTCCTTTCGAAGATTTTACAAAAAGAGTCTTTCCAACCTGCTGAATCAAAAGAAGCATTTGACTCTGTGACATAAATTCACACTTCACAAAATAGTTTTATTGATAGCTTCTTTCTGGTTTTTATCTGGGGATATTCAGTTTTCCTCATAGGACTCAACAGGCTAGCAAATGTCCCTTCATTGATCTTACAAGAGGAAGGCTTCTAACTTGCTGAATCAAAAGAAAGGTTTAACTCTGTCAGATGAATTTGCACATCACAAAGCAGTTTCACAGAGGGGTCTTTCTACCTTTTATCTGGGGACATTCCATTTTTCTCTATAGGTTTCAACTGGATACCAAATGACACTTCACAGTTTCTACAAAAAGAGTACTTCCAACCTGCTGAACCAAAATAAAGTTTTAAGTGTGTGAGAGAAATCCACACATCACAAAGCAGTATCAGATAGCTTTTCTCTAGTTTTTACCTGGAAATATTCGGTTTTTCATCATAGGACTCAATGGCATTTGAATATCCCTTCACTGATTCTACAAAAAGAGTGTTTCCAACCTGTTGAACCAAAAGACAGTTTTAACTTGGTGAGATGAATACACATCTAAAAACAGTTTCACAGACAGCTTATTTCTAGTTCTCATCTGGGGATATTCCTTTTTTCACCAAAGTCCTTAATCTGATCCACAATGTCCCTTCATAGCTTCTACAAAAATAGTTTATTTAACCTGCTGGATCAAAAGATAGGTTTATATTTGTTAGATGAATTTACACATCACAAAGTAGTTTCACAGGTAGCTTCTTTGTAGTTTTTATCTGAGAATATTCAGTTTTTCACCATGGGCTGCAATGAGCTACAGAATTTCCCTTTGCAGATTCTACAAAAAGAGTGTTTTGAATCTGCTGAATCAAGAGAAAGTTTTAAGTCTTGAAGGTAAATCCACACATCACAAAGCAGTTTCAAAGATAGCTTCTTTCTCGTTTTTTCCTTTGGATATTTGCTTTTTCACCATAGGGCTCCATTGGCTCCCAAATGTCCCTTTGCAGGTTCTACAAAGTGTTTTTAACCTTCTGAATCAAAAGAATAGTTTAACTCTGTCAGATGAATCTGCTCATCACACAGCAACTTTGCAGATAGTTCCTAGTTCTTTTGGGGGGATGTGCAGCTTTTCACATTAGGACTTAATGGGCTCTTGAATGTTCCTCTGCAAATTCTACAGAAAAAGTGTTTCTAACCTACTGAATCAAAAGAAAAATTTACCTTTTTGAGATGAATCCACACATTCACAAGGCAGTTTTACTGATATCTTCTTTGTAGTTTTTATCTTGGGATATTCAAATTTTCACCATAGTCTTAAATGGGCTCCAGAATGGTCCTTCACAGATACCACCAAAAAAAAAAAAAAGTTTACAGCCTACTGAATCAAAGGTAAGGTTTACATCTGTGAGAGAAGTCTACACATCACAAAGCAGTTTTACAGATATCTTCCTTCTAGTTTTTTTTTCTGTGGATATTAGATTTTTCACCATAGGGCACAATGAGCACAAAAACGTCTTTTCTCAGATACTACAAAGGAAGTGTTTCCAACCTGCTAACTCAAAAGAAATTTTGAACTCCGTGAGATTAATCCACACATCACTAAGCAATTTCACAGATAGATTGTTTCTAGTTTATTTCTGGGGATATTTAGTTTTTTGCCATAGTCTTTAATGGGCTCCCAAATGTTTTTTGGCATATTCTACAAAAAGAGTGCTTCCAATCTAAATAATCAAAAGAAAAGTTTAACTTTGTGAGATCAATCCACGTGTTACAAAGCATTTTCACTGATAGCTTCTTTCTAGATTTTATCTGGGAATATTTGGTTTGTCACCATAGGTATCAATGGGTTCCAGAATGTTTCTTCACAGATTCTACAAAAAGAATGTTTCCAACCTGCTAACTCAAAAGAAATTTTGAACTCCGTGAGATTAATCCACACATCACTAAGCAATTTCACAGATAGATTGTTTCTAGTTTATTTCTGGGGATATTTAGTTTTTTGCCATAGTCTTTAATGGGCTCCCAAATGTTTTTTGGCATATTCTACAAAAAGAGTGCTTCCAATCTAAATAATCAAAAGAAAAGTTTAACTTTGTGAGATCAATCCACGTGTTACAAAGCATTTTCACTGATAGCTTCTTTCTAGATTTTATCTGGGAATATTTGGTTTGTCACCATAGGTATCAATGGGTTCCAGAATGTTTCTTCACAGATTCTACAAAAAGAGTGTTTTCAACCTGCTGAATCAAAAGAAAGGTTTATCTTTGTGGGATGAATTTCCACATCACAAAGCAGTTTCATAGAAAGCTTCTGTCTAGTTTTTATCAGCACATATTTGGTTTTTCACCACAGTCCTCAATGAACTTACAAACGTTCCTTTGCAAATTCTACAAAAAGATTGTTTCCAGCCAGTTGAAGAAAAAGAGAGTTTTAATTCTGTGAGACAAATTTACACGTCACAAGGCAGTTTCACAGATAATTTCCTTCTAGTTTGTATCCGGGGTTACTGTTTTTCACAATAGGCTACCATCGTCTCCCACATGTTCTTTCTAAGATTCTGCAAAAAGAGTGCTTCCAACCTCCTGAATTAATAAAAGATTTAACTCTGTGAGATAAATTTACACATCACAAGGCAGTTTCATGGATAGCTTATTTTCAGTTTTTATCTGGTGATATTTGGTTTGTCACCATAGGCCTCAATGAGCTCCCGAATGTCCCTTTGCAGATTCTACAAAAAGAATGTTTCCAACCTGCTGAATATAAACAAAGCTTTAACTGTGTGAGATCAATCAACACATCACAAGGCAGTTTCACAAATAGCTTCTTTCCAGTTTTTATCTCGGAATATTCAGTTTTCCACCAGAGGCCACAACAAGCTGAGCTCCTGAATGTCCCTCTGCAGATTCTACAAGAAGAGTGTTTGCAACCTGCTGAATCAAAATAAAACTTTAACTCTGTGAGATGAATTCACACATCACAAAGCAGTTTCACAGATAACTTCTTTTCTTATTTTTATATAAGGATATTTGGTTTTTCAATGTAGGTCTCGATAGGCTCCTGAATATCCCTTCAGGGATTCTGCAAGAAGAGTGTTTCTAATCTGCTGAATCGAAAGGTTAAGCTCTGCAAGATGAATCCACACATCCCAAAACAGTTTCACAGATTGATTCTTTCTAGTTTTCATCTGGGAATATTCAATTTTTCATCATAGGCCTCAATGGGCTTCGAAATGTCCCTTCATGGATTCTTCAAAAACAGTGGTATCACCCTGCTGAATCAAAATGAAGTTTTAACTTTCTGATAAGAATTCACACGTAACAAAGCAGTTTCAATGATAGCTTCTTTCTTGTTTTTATCTGGGGATATTCAGTTTTTCACCATAGGCCTCTTGGGCTCACAGTTGTGCCTTTGCAGATACCACAAAAAGAGGGTTGGCAACTTACTGAATAAAAAAAATGATTTAAGTCTTTGAAATGAATCCACACATCACAAGCCAGTTTCACAGATAGTTTCTTTCTCATTTTTATCTGAGGATTTTCCATTTGTTAACCATAGGTTTCAAAGGGCTCCACAATGTCACTTTGCAGGTTCTACAAAAAAAGTATTTCCAATATGCTGAATTGAAAGAAAGGCATAACTCAAACTCTAACAGATGAACTGACACATCACAAAGCAGTTTCACAAATAGCTTATTTCTATTTTTTTTCTGGGGACATTCAGTTTTTAACCATAGGCCTCAATGGGCTTTCAAATTTCCCTTTGTAGGTGCTACAAAAATAGTGTTTTAAACCTGCTGAACAAAACAAAGGTTTAACTTTGTGAGTTGAATCCACACATCACACACAAGTTTCACAGAGATCTTTTTCTAGTTTTTATCTGGAGTTATTCTGTTCTTCACAATAGGCCACAACGGGCTATTAAATGTCACTTTACAGATTCTACCAAAAGAGGTTTCTCAACCTGCTTTATCAAAAGTAAGGTTTAACTCTGTGAAATGAATTTACACATCACAAAGTTGTTTCACAGATGCTTCCTTTCTAGTTTTTATCTGAAGATACTAAATTTTTCACCATAGGCTTCAATAGACTCTCAAAAAGTCCTTTGCAGATTCTGCAAGTAGTTTGTTTCCAACCTGCTAAATCAAAATATATGTTTAACTCTGTGAGTTGGATCCACACATCACAATTCAGTTTCACAGATACCTTCTTTCTAGTTTTTATCCTGCAGATATTTGGGTTTTCACCATAGGCCTCAATTTGTCCAAAAATATCCCTTCACAGATTCTACAAAAAGAGTGTTTCCAATTTGCTGAATCAAAAGAAAGGTTTAACTCTGTGAGTTGAATCAACTCATGATAAATCAGTTTCACAAACAGATTCTTTCTAGTTTTCATTTGGGATATGTAGGTTTTCCCCATAGGCCTCAATGGACTCCCAAATGTCCCTTCACAGATTCTACCAAAAAAGTGTTTCCAATCTGCTGAATTGAGAGAACAGTTTAACTCTATTTGATGAATCCACACATCACAACACAGTTTAACAGATAGCTTTTTTCTATTTTTCTTCTAGGGATATTCAGTTTTTTATCACAGGGCCCAATAAACTCCTGAATTTTTCTTCAAACATTCTGCAAAAATAGTGTTTTTAACCTGCTGAAGCAAAAGAAAGGGTTAACCCTGTGAGATGAATCCACATATCACAAAGCAGCTTCACAGAGAGCTTCTTTCTAGTTTTTATCTGGGGATATTCAGTTTTTCAGCAAAGGCCTCCCGGAGTTTCCAAATATCCCTTTGCAGATTCTACAAAAAGAATGTTTACTACCTGCTAAATCTAAATAAAGGTTTAACTCTCTGAGATGAGTCCACACACCACAAAGAAGTTTCACAGATAGATTCTATCTAGTTTTTATCTGGGGATATTCAGTTTTTCACCATAGACTTCAATGGGCTCCCAAATGTCCCCTCACAAATTCTAAAAAAGAATGTTTCAAATGTGTAGGGGTGGCCTGCCCCTCCACACTTGTGGGTGTTTCTCGTTAGGTGGAGACGAAAGACTTGAGAAAAGGAATAAAACACAGGGACAAAGTGTAGAGAAAGAAAAGCGGGGCCCAGGGGGCTGGCGCTCAGCTTACAGAGGACCCACGCCGGCACCGGCCTCTGAGTTCCCTTAGTATTTATTGACAATTATCTTTACCATCAAAAAGATAAGGGAGTGACTGGACAATAGGGCTATGGTAGGGAGGAAATCAGCAGTAAGACATATGAACAAAAATCCCTGTGACATGAATAAGTTTAAAGGAAAATGCTGTGCCTTGAGATGCATATGCAAACATCTCCATAAACCTTATAGCAATATTGCTCCAGCAAGCCCCACCTTATTCCTAAAGGTGGTTTTCTCCTTGCTCAGTAAACAGAACACACAATGGGTGTTACCCGGAGATGTTCCATTGCCCAGGGAGGGGCAGGAGACAAATGTTTTTCTCTTTCTTGAGATTTAAGAGAATGTTGGCTGGGCGCGGTGGCTCAAGCCTGTAATCCCAGCACTTTGGGAGGCCGAGACGGGTGGATCACGAGGTCAGGAGATCGAGACCATCCTGGCTAACATGGTGAAACCCCGTCTCTACTAAAAATACAAAAAAAAACTAGCCGGGCGAGGTGGCAGGCGCCTGTAGTCCCAGCTACTAGGGAGGCTGAGGCAGGAGAATGGCGTAAACCCAGGAGGCGGAGCTTGCAGTGAGCTGAGATCCGGCCACTGCACTCCAGTCCGGGCGACAGAGCGAGACTCCGCCTCAAAAAAAAAAAAAAAAAGAGAATGTTGATGACCTTTAACCATAAGCAGCCTTTAGGCACTTGTTTAACAAAGCACATTCTGCACCGCCCAAAATCCTTTTAACCTAAGTCACCTTAGCACATGTCTCTTGCAAGGACAAAGTTGAAGGTAAGGTCACAGATTAACAGCATCTCAAATACAGAACTAAATGGAGTTTTTTATGTCTACTTCCTTCTATATAGACATGGTAACAAACTGATCTCTCGTTCTTTTCTCCACAAAATGTGCTGAATTTAAAGACAGTTTTAACTCAGTGAGACAAATCCACATATCACAAAGCAGTTTCACAGATACCTTCTTTCAAGCTTTTATCTGGGGATATTCGATTTTTCACCATAGGCCTTAATGCGTTGCTGAATGTCCCTTTGCATATTCTACAAAGAGAGTGTTTCCAACATGCTGAATCAAAGGAAAGTTTTAGCTCTTTGAGATGAATCCACACACCCCAAAGCAGTTTCACTGATAGCTTTTGCATAGTTTTTCCCTGGGAATATGCGGTTTTTCACCATAAGCATCAATGCGTTCCCAAGTGTCCCTTCACAAATTCTAAAAAAGAATGTTTCCAATGTGCTGAATTGAAAGACAGTTTTAACTCAGTGAGATGAATCCACACATCACAAAACAGTTTCATAGATAGCTTCTTTCTAGTTGTTGTCTGGTGATATTAGGTTTTCAACATAGTTTTCAAATGGCTCCCAAAAGTTTCCCAGCAGATTCTACAAAAAGAATGTTTCCAACCTGCTGAATGAAAATAAATGTGTAACTCTGTGAGATGAATTGACACATCCCAAGACAGTTTCACAGCTTTCTTTTTTCTAGTTTTTATCTAGGGATATTTGGTTTTTCACCATAGGTCTCAATGCACTCCTGAATATTCTTTCACAGATTCTATGAAAAGAATGTTTCCAACCTGCTGAATCCAAAGAAAGATTTAACTCTGTCAGATAAATCCACGCATCACAAAGCAGTTTCACAGATAGCTGTTTTCTAGTTTTCACTTGGGATATTCGATTTTTCACCAGAGGTCACAATGGGCTTCTGATTGTCCTTTCACAGGTTGTACAAAAAAAGCATTCCCAACCTGCTGAATCAAGAGAAATTTTTAACTTTATGAGAAGAATCCACACATCACAAAGCAGTTTCACAAAGAGCTGCTTTCTAGTTTTTTTGGGGGGGGGAGGGGGAGGGGGTTGAGTTTCAACATAGGCCTCAAAGATCTCCAAATGTGTCTTCACAGATTCTACAAAAAGAGTGTTTCCAACTAACTGAACCAAAAGAAAAGTTTAACTCTGTGTGATGAATACACATTTCACAGTAGTTTCACAGATAGGTTCTTTCTAGTTTTTATCTAGGGATATTTATTTTTTCATCACAGGTCTTAATGGGTTTCCAAATGTGGCTTCACAGTTAATACAAAAAGAGTGTTTCCAACATGCTGAATCAAAAGAAAGGTTAACATTTGTGAAATGAATCGACACTTCACAAAGCAGTTTCACAGATAGGTTCTTTCTAGTTTTTATCTAGGCATATTCAGATTTTCATCATAGGTCTCAATGGGCTACAGAATGTTTCTTCATAGATTCTACAAAAAAAAGTGTTTCCAACCTGTTGAGTTGATAGAAAAGTGTAACTCTTTGAGATGAACCCACACAACACAAAGCGTTTTCATTGATAGCTTCTTTCTAGTTTTTTCTGGTGTTATTCAGTTTTGAACCATAGGGTTCAATTTGACTTCTGAATGTCCTTTCACAGATTCTAGAAACAGAGCATTTTCAACCTGCTGAATCAAAAGAAAGGTTTAACTCTGTCGAATGAATCCACACATTGTGAACAGCTTCACATATAGATTCCTTCTAATTTTTTTTTCTTGGGATATTCGGTTTTAAACATCAAGGCTCAATGGACTCCAGAATGTCCCTTCTCAAATTCAAAAAAAAAGTTACCAACCTACTGCATCAACAGGAAGATTTCCCTCTGTGAAGTGAATCCAAACATCACAAGGAAGTTTCACAGATACCTTCTTTCTAGCTTTTATCTTGGGATATTCTGTTTTTCACCATAGGTGTCAATGGGGTCTGCAATGTTTCTTTGCAGATTCTACAAAAGAGTGTTTCCATCCTGCTGAATGAAAAGAAATATTTACCTAAAAGAAAGGTTTAACTCTGTGAGATGAATCCACACATCACAAAGCAGTCTCACACATAGCTTCTTTGTAGTTTTTTTCTAAGGATATTTGGTTATTCACCATAGGCCTCAATGGGCTCCTGAATATTTTTTTCACAAATTCTAAATAAAGGAATGTTTTCAACATGCTGAACCAAAAGAAAAGTTTAACTCTGTGACATAAATTCACACACGACAGAGTAGCTTCACAGATAGTTTCTGTCTAGTCTGAATCTGAGAATATTTGTTTTTTCACCACAGGCCTCAATGAGCTACAAAATGACCCTTCATTGATCCTACAAAAAGGTTTCCAACCTACTGAATCAAAAGAAGGGTTTAACTCTGTCTGATGAATCTGCACATCACAAAGCAGTTTCACAGGTTACTTCTTTCTACCTTTTTCCTGGGGACATTCCATTTTTCTCTACAGGTTTCAATAGGCTCCTAAATGACCCTTCACAGATTCTACAAAAAGAGTACTTCCAACCTTCTCAACCAAAAGAAAGGTTTACCTCTGTGAGATGAATCCAGACATAATAAAGCAGTTTCACAGATAGCTTCTTTCTAGCTTTTATCTGGGAATATTCGCTTTTTCACCATAGACCATAAAGGGGTCCAGAATGTACCTCGCAGATTCTACAAAAATAGTATTTCCAACCTTTGGAATCAAAAGAAATGTTTAACTCTGTGAGATGAATGCACATCAAAAAGAAATTTCACAGACAGCTTCTCTCTAGTTTTAATCTGTAGATATTCTGTTTTTTACCATAAGCTTTAATGGGTTCCAAAATATTTCTTCACAGTTTCTACAAAAATAGTGTTTTCCACCTCTTGAATCAAAAGAAAAGTCTAAATTTATGAGATGAATCCACATGTCATGAAGCAGTTTCACAGATAGCTTCTTTCTAGTTTTGTCAGGGGATTTTCGTTTCATTTTGTTTTTTCTTTTAACCATAGGCCTCAATTAGCTACAGAATGTCCCTTCACATATTCTACAAAAAGAGTGTTTCCAACTTGCTGAATTGAGAGAAATGCTTAACTTTGTTTCATGAATCAACACATCACTTAACAGTACAACAGATACGTTCTTTCTATTTTTCTTCTGGGTATATTCAGTTTTCCACCACAGGGCACAATGCGCTCCCAAATGCTCCTTTGCAAATTGTACAAAAATAGTGTCTCCAACCTCCTGAATCAAAAGAAAGGTTTAACTCTGTGAGATGAATCCACACATCACAAAGCAGTTTCACAGCTAGCTTCTTTCTAGTTTTTACCTGGGTGTATTCGTTTTTCATCATAGGCCTCAATAGGCTCCTGAATGTCCCTTCACAGACTCAACAAAAAGAGTGTTTCCAACTTGTTGAATCAAAAGAAAGTTTTAACTCTGTGAAATGAATTCACACATCACAAAGCCATTTCACACATAGCTTCTTTCTTGATTTTATATAAGGATATTCTGTTTTTCAATGTAAGCCTCAGTAAGCCTCAGCGTAGGCCTCAATAGGCTCCCAAATGTCCCTTTGCAGGTTCTACAAAAAGAATATTTCCAAACTGCTGAATGAAAACAAGTATTTAACTCTGTGAGATGAATTGACACATCTGTAAGGTGAATTGACACATCACCGAAGATTCCGTAAAAAGAGTCTTTCCAATTTGCTGAATCGAAAGGAAAGTTTACCTCTGTGAGGTGAATCCACACATCACAAAGCAGTTTCACACATAGCTTCTGTGTAGTTTTTCCCTGGGAATATTCAATTATTCATCATAGGCTTCAAAGGTCTCCCAAATGTCCCTTTGTAGATTCTAGAAAAAAGAGTATTTCCAACCTGTTGAATCAAAACAAATGTTTACCTCTGTGAGATGAATCCACATGTCACAAAGCAGTTTCACACATAGCTTCTTTCTTGTTTTTATTTAGGGATATTGAATTTTTCAACATAGGCCTCAAAGGACACCTGAATATTTCTTTGCAGATTCTACAAAAAGAGTGTTTTCAATCTGCTGAATCAATAGAAAGGTTTACCTCTGTGAGATGAATGCACACATCTCAAAGCAGTTTTGCAGATAGTTTCTTTCTAGTTTTCATCTGGGGATATTTGGTTTTTCACCATAGGCCTAAATGGGCTCTGAAATGTCATATCGGAGATTCTAGAAAAAAAACTGTTTCCAACTTTCTGAATTGACAGAAAGTTTTACCTTAGTGAGATAAATCCACGCATCAAAAAGCTGTTTCACAGATAGGTTCTTTCTAGTTTTTATCTGGATATATATTTTTTTCAACATAATCCTAAAAGGGCTACCAAATATTTCCTAGCAGATTCTACAAAAATAATGTTTCCAACATGCTGAATGAAAATAAATGTGTAACTCTCTGAGTTCAATCCACATATCCCAAAGCAGTTTCACAGATAGATAGTTTTCTAGTTTCTATCTGGTGATATTCAGCTTTTCATTATAGGCCTCAATGGCCTCCTGAATGTCCCTTGGCAGAGTCTACAAAATCCCATCTGCTGAGTCAAAAGAAAGGTTAAAATCTGTCAGATAAACTCACACATCACAAAGCAGTTTCACAGATAGTTTGTTTCTATTTTTTTTTTTTTTTTTTTTTTTTGCTGGAGATGTTCTGTTTTTCACCATAAGCCTGAATGTTCTTATTATGTCCTTTTGCAGGTCCTTCAAAAAGAGCATTTCCAACCTACTGAATCAAGAGAAAAGTTTACCTCTATGAGAAGAACCCACACATCACAAAGCAGCTTCACAGACAGCTTCTTTCTAGTTTTTATCTGGGGACATTCAGTTTTTTCACCATAGGCCTCAATGTGCTAAAAATGTCCCTTCATTGCTCGTACAAAAGGAAGGTGTCCAACCTGCTGAATCAAAAGAAAGGTTTAACTCTGCCACATAAATCCGCACATCACAAAGCAGTTTCACAGAGAGCCTCTTTCTGCCTTTTATATGGGGACATTCAGTTTTTTTCTATAGGTTTCAATAGGCTGACAAATGTCCCCTCACGGATTCTACAAAAAGAGTATCTCCAACCTGCTGAATAAAAAGAAAGGTTTAACTCTGTGAGATGAATCCACACATCACAAAACAGTTTCAAAGGTAGCTTCTTTGTAGTTTTTATCTTGAATATTCATTTTTTTACTATAGGCCTCAATGGCATCCCAAATGTCTCTTTACAGATTTTACAAAAATAGTGTTTCCAAACTCCTGAAACAAAACAAGGTTTTAATACTGTGAGATAAATCCACATGTCAGAAAGCAGTTTCACTGATAGATTCTTTCTAATTTTTATCTGGGGACATTCAGTTTTCCACCATAGGCCTCGATGGCCTTTGAATTTTCCTTTGCAGATTGTACAAAAAGAGTTTCTAACCTGTTAAATCAAAACAAAGGTTTAAATCTCTGTGATGAATACACATCAAAAAGCAGTTTCACAAACCGCTTCTTTCTAGTTTTTATCTGAGGATATTCATTTTTTCAACTTAGACCCTAATGGGTTCTGAAATGTCCTTTCACAGTTTCTACAAAAATAGTGTTTTCAACCAACTGAAACAAAAGAACAGTTTAAATTTGTGAGATGAATCCACATGACACAAGGCAGTTTCACAGATAGCTTCTTTCTAGTTTTTATCTGTGGATATTTGGTGTTTTACCATAGGCCTCAATGGGCTGTAGAATGTCCCTTTACAGATTGTACAAAAAGAGTGTTTGCAACCTGGTGCATTGAAAGAATGGTTTAACTCTTTGATATTAATTCACCCATCGCAAAGCAGCTTCACAGATAGCTTCTTTCTATTTTTTTTCTAAGGATATTCAATTTTTCACCATAGGGCTATTTGGCTCCCAAATATCTCTTTACAGATTCTACAAAAAAGTGTTTCCTACCTAGTAAATCAAAAGAAATATTTATCTCTGTCAGATAAATCCACACATGACAAGGCAGTTTCACAGATACCTTCTTTCTAGTTTTTATCTTGAGATATTCTCTTTTTCATTACAGGCCTCAATGGGCCCCAGAATGTCCGTTTGCAGATTATTCAAAGAAAGTGTTTTCAACCTGCTGAATCAAAACAAAGGTTTTATTCTGTGTTACAAATCCACACATCACAAGCAGTTTCACAAATAGCTTCTTTCTAGTTTTCCTCTGGGTATATTTGGATTTTCACCATAGGCATCAATGGGCTCCCAAATAATTCTTCACAGATCCAACAAAAATAATGTTTCCAATCTGGAGAACCAAAGAAAGGTTTATGGGATGAATCTACACTTCTCAAAGCACATTCACAGATAGCTTCTTTCTAGTTTTTATCTGGGGATATTCTGTTTTTCCATAGACATCAATGGCCTCCAGAATGTTCCTTCACAGATTTTACAAAGAGCGTGTTTTCAACCAGCTGAGTCAAAAGAAAGGTTTATCTCTGTGGCATAAACTTCCACATCACAAATCAGTTTCATAGAAACCTTCTTTCTAGTTTTTTTCAGGGGATATTCAGTGTTTCACCATAGCCCTCAGTGGGATCTTGAATATCCCTTCACAGATACTAGAAAAATAACTTTTCCAACTTGCTGAATCAAAAGTAAGTTTTAACTCTGTGAGATGAACCCACGCATCCCAAAGAAGTTTTACATAAAAATTCTTTCTCGTTTTCATCTGGGGATATCCAGTTTTTCACCATACGCCTCAATGGGCTCCCAAACGTCCCTTTACAGATTGTACAAAAAAAGTGTTTCCATCCGACTGAATCAATAGATAGGTTTAAACTTCTGACAAGAATATACACGTAATAAAGCAGTTTTACAGATAGCTTCCTTCTTGTTTTTTTATCTTGGGATATTCATTTTTTCACCATTGGCCTCAATGGGCTCCAGAACGTCCATTCACAGATTCTACAAAAAGACTGTTTCCAACCTGCTGAATTTTTTCACAAATGTCCTCAACGAGTTCCCAAATATCCCTTTACAGATTCTACAGTTTTTCCTACCTGCTGAATCAAAAGAAAGGCTTACCTCTGTCAGATGAATCCACACATCACAAAGCAGTTTCACAGATAGCTTCTTTCTAGTTTTTTTTCTGGGAATATTTGCTTTTTCACCATAGGTGTCAAGGTGCTCCCAAATGTTCCCTCGTAGCTTCTACAAAAATAGTGTTTCCAACCTGCTGAATCAAAACAGAGGTTTAAATCTGGGAGATGAATAAATACATCACAAAGCAGATTAACGGTAGTTTTTATCTAGTTTTTATAGGGATATTTTGTTTTTCACCATAGGCCACAATAAGCTTCCAAATGTTCCTTTGCACATTCTACAGGAAGAGTTTTTCCAACCTTCTGAATTAAAGGAAAGTTTTAAGTCTGTGACATGAATTGACTCATCAGAAAGCCATTTCACAAAAACCTTCTTCCCAGTTTTTATTTTGGGATATTCAGTTTTAAATGATAGGCCACAATGGTCTCCCAAATGTCTCTTTGCAAATTTTACCAGAAATTTTTTCCAACCTGCTGAACAAAAGGAAAGGTATAACTCTGTGAGATGAATCCACACATCACAAAGTAGTTTTATTGATATCTTCTCTCTAGTTATTTTCTGAAAATATTTGGGTTTTCAAGATAGGCATCAAGGTGCTCCCAAATGTTCCTTTGTAGAATCTTCAACAGAAAGTTTTGCTAACCTGCTGAATCAAAATAGATGTTTACCTGTATGAGTTGAATACACACATCACAAAGCAGTTTGTCAGATAGCTTCAGTCTAATTTTTATCTGGAAACGTTCAGTTTTTCACAGTAGGCCTCAGGCACTACCATATGTACCATTGCGGATTCTGCAACAAGAGTGCTTCCAATCTGCGAATCAAAAGAAAGGTTTAACTCTGTGAGATGAATCCACATTTCACAAATCAGTTTTACAAATAGCCTCTTTCTAGTTTTTATTCTGGGGATATTTGTTTTTCATTATAGGCCTCAATGGGCTCCCAATGTCCCTTCACAGATTCTACCAGAAGAGTGTTTCCAACCTGCTGAATCAAAAGAAAGGTTAACTCTGTGAGATGAATCCACATTTCACAAATCAGTTTTACAAATAGCCTCTTTCTAGTTTTTATTCTGGGGATATTTGTTTTTCATTATAGGCCTCAATGGGCTCCCAAATGTCCCTTCACAGATTCTACCAGAAGAGTGTTTCCAACCTGCTGAATCAAAAGAAAGGTTTAACTCTGTGAGATGGATCTGTATATCACAAAGCAGTTTCACAGATATCTTTTATGTAGTTTTTATTTGAAGATATTCAGTTTTTCACCATAGACTTCAATGGACTTCCAAGTGTCCCATCCCAGATTCTTCAAAAAGAGTGTTTCCAAACTGTTGTATCAAAAGAAAGTTTTAACTCTTTGAGATGAATGCACGTATCACAAAGCCGTTGCACAGATAGGTTATTTCTAGTTTTTTTCTGACAATATTTGGGTTTTTACCATGAGCTTCAAGGTGCTCCCGAATGTTCCTTCATAGATTCCAAGCGTTTCCAACTGGCTAAGTCAAAACAGAGGTTTAAACTCTGTGAGATGAATCCATAAATCACAAAGCAGTTTCACAGAGAGCTTCTCTCTAGTTTTTATCTAAGAATATTTGTTTTTTCACCATAGGCTGCAATAAGCTCCCGAATGTCCCTTCCCAGTTTCTACAAGAAGAGTGCTTCCAACCTGCCGAAGGAAAGGAAAGGTTTAACTCTGTGATATGAATTGATGCATCACAAAGCAGTTTCACATATGGCTTCTCTCTAGTTTATACTTGCAGATACTAGGTTTTTCACGATAGGCTTCAATGGGCTCCAAATGTCCCTTCACAGATTTTATGAGAAGACTGTTTCCAACTGGCTGAATCAAAGGAAAGTTTTGACTCTATGGGATGGATATGCACATCACCAAGCAGTTTCACGGATAGCTTCTTTCTAGTTTTTATCTGAGGATATTTGGTTTTTCACCACAGGCCTCAATGGGCTCTAAAATGTCCCTTCACAGATTGTACAAGAGAAGTGTTCCAACATACTGAATCAATGGAAAGGTTGAACTCTGTAAGATGAATCCACACTCACAAAGCAGTTTCACAGATAGTTTTTTTCTGTTTTTTATCTGGTGATATTTCATTTTTCACCATAGACATAAAGGGGCTCTCAAATGTCCCTTCGCAGGTTCTACAGAAAGATTGTGTCCAAACTGCTGAATCAAAAGAAAGGTTTAACTCTGAGAGATGAGTCCACAAATCACAAAGCAATTTCACAGAAAACTTCTTTTTAGACTTTATCTGGTGTTATTCTGTTTTCAGCATAAACTTTAATGGGCTCCCAAATGTTCCTTAGCAGACTTTACCAAAAGAATATTTCCAACCTGCTAAATGAAAAGAAAAGTTTAACTCTGTTAGATGAATCCACACATCACAAAGCATTTTCACAGACAGCTTCTTTCTAGTTTTTTCTGGGGATATTCATTTATACACCATAGGCCTCAATGGGCTCCTAAATATCCTTTTACAGTTCCTAAAAGGAGAGTGTTTTCAACCTGCTGAATTAAAAAAAAATGTAACTTTGCGAGATGAATCCACACATCACATGACAGTTTCACAGACAGTCTCTTTCTAGGTTTCATCTGGATATATTTGGTTTTTTTACCTTAAGGCACAGTATACTTCCAAATATCCTTTCACAGATTCTACAAGACAAGTTTTTAAAACCTGCTAAATCAAATAAAAGGTTTAACTCTGTGAGATGAATTGACACATCACAAAGCAATTTCACAAATTCCTTATTTATGGTTTTTATTAGGGGATATTTTGTTTTTCACCATAGGCCTCAATGGGCTCCCAAATATCCCTTCACGGATTCTACCTGAAGATTGTTTCCAACCTGCTTAATCAAAGGAAAGGTTTAACTCTGTGAGATGAATGCACACATCACAAAGCAGTTTCATAGGTATCTTCTTTCTAGTTTTTCTCTGGGGATATTTTGTTTTTCATCATAGACCTCAATGGGCTCACAAATGTCCCTTAGCAAATTCTACAAAAAGAGTGTTACTAACCTGCTGAATCAAAATCAAAGTTTAACTCTGTGAGAGGAATGAATGCACCACAAAGTAGTTTCACAGATAGTGTCTTTCTAGTTTTTATCTAAGGAAATACTTTTTTTTTTTAACATAGGTCTCTATGGGCTCCCAAATGTGCCTTCACAGATTTTACAAGAAGAGTGTTTCAAAACTGCTGAATCAATAAGAAGTTTTAAATCTATGAGATAAATTCAAACATCACAAAGTCGTTTCACAAACAGCTTCTCCTTGTTTTTATCTGGAGATATTCAGTTTTTTGCCATAGGCCTCAATGTACCCTTAAATGTCCCTTGGAGATCCTACGAAAAGAGTGCTGAATCAAAAGAAAAATTTAACTCTGGGACATGAACCCACACATCACAAAAGAGTTTCACAGATAGCTTCTTTCTAGTTTTTGTTAGGAGATATTCAGTTTTTCATCATATGCCTCAATGGGCTTTCAAATATCCCTTTGCAGATTCCACCAGACGACTGTTTCCAACCTATTGAGTCAATAGAAATGTTAACCTCTGGGAGATGAATCCACACATCACAAAGTAGTTTTACAGATAGCTTCTTTGTAGTTTTTATCTGGGGATATTCTGTTTTTCACCAAAGGTCTCAGTGGGCTCCTAAATGTTTCTTTGCAGGTTACGCAAGAAGAGTGTCTTCAAACTGCTGAATCAAAAGGAAGGTTTAGTTGAGAGAAATGAATCTACACATTAAAAAACAGTATCACAGATAGTTTCTTTCTAGTTTTCATCTGTGGATACTCCGTTTTTGACCATATGCCTGAATGGACTTTCAAATGTCACTTTCCAGGTTCTACAAGAAAAGTATCTCAATTTGCTGAATACAAAAAAGGTTTGACTCTGTGAGCTAAATTCACACATCACAAAGCAGTTTCACAGATGCAGATTATACCAGAACAGGATTTCCAACCTGCTGAATCAAAAGAAAGGTTTAAGTATGTGAGATGAATTGACACATTATAGAGCAGTTTCACAGAGAGTTTCTTTCCAGTTTTCATCTGGGGATATTCGGTTTTTCATGGTGAAAAATAAAATATACCCAAATAAAAAGCAGAAAGAAGTTATCTGTGAAACTACTTTTTGATGTGTGGATTCATCTCAATGTTAAACTTTTTTTTTTGATTCAGCAGGTTGGAAACACTTTTTGTAGAATCTGGGAATGAACATCAGGGAGCTCAGTGAGATCAATGGTGAAAAACTGAATATCACCACAAAAAAAGTAGAAGAAATCTTTCTGTGAAACTGCTTTGTTTTGTGTGGATTCATCACACAGAGTTAAATCTTGTTTTGGATTCAACAGTCTGGAGACACTATTTTTGTAGAATCAGTGAAGGGATATTCATGAGACTATTGAGGTGTATGGTGAAAAACAGAATCTAACTAGATAAAAACTAGAAAGAAGCTAACTGTGCAATTTCTTTGTGATGTGCAGATTAATCTCACAGAGTCAAACCTTTCCTTGATTTGGGATATTGGAAATACCTTTTTTTTTTTTCCTTAGAAACTGCCAGGGGGCTTTCAGGAGCCCATTGGGTCTTAGGGTGAAAAATCAAATATTCCCAAACAAAAACTAGACAGCAGCTATCTGTGTAACTGAATTTTTATATGTGGATTAATTTCATAGAGTTAAACCTTTCTGTTGTTTCAGCAGGTTGAAAACACTCTTGTAGAATCTGTGAGGGTACAGTCAGGAGCTCATTGAGGCCTATGTTGAAATATTTTACATCCACAGATAAAAACAAGAAAGAAGCTATCTGTGAAACTGCTTTGTGATGTGTGAATTTACTTCACTGAGTTAAAATTTTCTTTTGATTCAGTAGGTTGGATAAACTTTTTGTACAATCTCTGATGGAACTTTCAGGAGCTTATTAAGGAGTACAGTGAAAAACTGAATATCCCCAGATAAAAACTAGAAAGAAGCTATTTGTGAAACTTCTTTGTGATGTGAGATTCATATCACAGCGATAAAACTTTCTTCTAATTCAGCAGGTTGGAAACACTCTTTTTGCAGAGTCTGTGAAGGGACAGTTAGGAGCCCATTGAGGCCTACAGTGGAAAACACAATATCCCCAGATAAAACCTACAAAGAAGGTATTTGTGAAACTGCTTTGTGATGTGTGGATTCATCTCACAGAATTGAACCTTGCTTTTGATTCAGCAGGTTGGAAACCCTGTATATGTAGAATCTACAACTGGAAGTTCCTGAGCCCACTGAGGCCTTTGGTGAAAAACCAAATATCACCATAGAAAAAGTAGGAACAAGTTATCTGGGAAACTATTTTGTGATGTGTAGGTTCATCTCACAGAGTTACACCTTCCTTTTCATTCTCCTAGTTGGAAACATTCTTTTTATAGAACAAGCAGAGGGACCCTTGCAGCCTGTGGTGGAAGACTGAATATTTCCAGATAAAAATTAAAATGAAGCTGCCTGTGAAATTGCTTTGTGATGTGCAGATTCATCTAAAAATTAAAGTTTTATTTTGATTCCCTGGTTGGAAAAACTGTTTTTGTTCAATCTGCGAAGAGACAGTCAGGAGCCCATGGAAAACTATGGTGAAAAAACGAATATCCCCAGATAAAAACTACAAAGAAACTATCTGTAAAACTGCTTCATGACATGTGGATTCATCTCAGAGTTAAACTTTTCTTTTGATTAGGCACGTTGGAAACACTCTTTTTAAGAATCTATGAAGGGACATATCAGAGAAGCTTGATGAAACTCTGAATATTTTCAAATAAAATTAGAAAGAAGCGATTTGGGAAACTGATTGGTGACATGTGACTTCATCTCATATTATTCATCTTTATTTTTCATTCCATCTGCTAGAAACATTCTTCTTGAAGAATCTGAGATGGGACATTTGGAAGCCCAATGCGGCCCATAGCGAAAAATTGAATAATACCATATAACTAGAAAGAACCTATCTCTGAAACTGTTTCTGGATGTGTAAATTCATCTCACAGAGTTATACCTTTTTTTTTGTTTTGTTTTCTTGATTCAGCAGGTTGGAAAAACTTTTTTTGTAGCGTATGTGAAAAAACATTTGATAGCCCATTGAGGACTATGGTGGAAAACAATATCCCAGATAAAAACTAGAAAGAAGCTCTCTGTGAAACTGCTTTGGGATGTGTGGGTTCATCTCACAGAGCTAAACCTTTCTTTTGTCTCAGCAGGTTGGAAACACTCTTCTTGTAGATACTGAGAAAGGACATTTGGGAGCCCATGAGGCCTATTGTGAAAAACCCAGTATCTCCAGATAAAAACTAGAAAGAACCTATCTCCGAAAAGACTTTGTGATGTATCAATTCTCACAGAGTTAAAACTTCCTTTTGATTCAGTAGGTTAAAAACACTTTTTTTTTTTTTTTTGGATTATCTGTGAAGGAATATTAGAAAGTCCATTGAGGCCTATGGTGAAAAGCCAAATATCCTTAGATAAAAACTAGAAAGAAGCTATCTGTGAATCTGTTTTGTGATGTGTGGATTAATCTCACAGAGTTAAACATATCTTTTGATTCAGCAGTTTAATATTCCCTTTTTGTAGAATCTGCGAAGGGTGACTTGAAACCCCTCTGAGATATATGGTGAAAAATCAAAATCTTCTGATGAATACTACATGGAATCTATCTGTGAAACTGCTTTGTGCTGTGTGGATTCATTTCACAGTGTTAAAACTTTCTTTTGATTCAGCAGGTTGGAAACACTTTTTGAAGAACCCTCAGAAGGACATTCAGGAGTCCACTGAGGACTATGTGAAAAAACTGAATATCCCCAGACAAAAACTGGAAAGAAGCTATCTGTGAAACTGCTTTGTGATGTGTGGCTTCTACTCACAGAGTTAAAATGTCTTTTGAGTCAGCAGGTTGGAAACACTATTTTTGTAGAATTTGTGAAGACACATTCAGGAGCCCATTGATGTTTATGGTGAAAAATTGAATATCCCCGGTTCAAGCTAGAAAGAAGCTATCTGTGCAACTGTTTTGTTATGTCTGGAATCATCTTACAGATTTAAACATTTCTCTTGATTCAGCAGATTGGAAATACTGTTTTTGGAAGATCAGCGAGGGGATATTTTGGATCCCATAGAAACCTATGGTGAAAAACTGAATATCCCCAGATAAAAACTGAAGGAAACTATCTGTGAAACTACTTTGTGATGTGCAGATTCATCTCACAGAGTTAAAACTTTGTTTTGATTCAGCAGGTTAGAAACACTCTTTCTGTAGAATCAGTAAAGGGATAGTCAAAAGTCCATTCAGGCTTAGAGAATCTGTGAAGGGACATTCAGGAGACCTTTCAGGTCTATGGTGAAAAACCGAATATCTTTCAAAAGAAACTAGAAAAAATCTATGTGTGAAACTGTTTTGTGATGTATGCATTCATCTCACAAAGTTAAGCCTTTTTTAAAAAAATTATTATTCAGCAGTATGAAAGTACTCTTTTTGTAAAATGTGGGAAGGGACATTTGGGAACCCATTGACTCCTAAGGTGAAAAAACCATATACTCCCAGTTATAAACTTAAAGAAATCTATCTGTTGATCTGCTTTTTGATGTGTGGATTCATCTCACAGGGTTAAACCTTTCTTTTGATTCAGCTTTTCAGAACACTCTTTTTGTAGAACGTGCAGAGATATTCGGGAACCTTATGTGTTTTTTAAAAAAACCTTTATTTGTATAATCTGTGAAGGGGATTTCATGAGCTCTTTGAAGCATATGATGAAAAACTGAATATCATCACAAAAAAAACTAGGAAGAAGCCATCTGTGAAACTACTTTGTTATTTGTGGGTTCGTCTCACAGAGTACACCTTTCTTTTGATTCACCTGACTGGAAACAATCTTTTTATAGAATCTGTGAAAGGACATACGAGAGTTCATTCTGGCCTGTGGTAGAAAACCAAATATTCCCAGATAAAAACTAAAAAGAAGCTATCTGAGAAATTGCTTTGTGATGTGTGGATTCGTTTAAAAGTTAAAGCTTTCTTTTGATTCTGCAGGTTGGAAACAACTTTTTTTGTAGAATCTGCAAAGGGACATTTGAGAACCCATTTTTTCCTATGGTGAAAAACATAATATCCACAGATAAAAACTAGAAAGAAGCTGTCTGTGAAACTGCTTTCTTATGTGTGGATTCATCTCTTAACGTTGAAGATTTCTTTTGATTTAGGAGATTGGATACACTATTCTTGAAGAATCTGTGAAGGGACACCCAGGAGCCCATTTTGGCCCATGGTGAAAACCCAAATGTCCTTAGATGAAAACTAGAAAGAAGCTATCTGTGAAACTGCTTCATGGTGTGTGGATTCAGCTCACAAAGTTAAATCTTTCTTTTCATTCAGCACTTTGGAAAAACTCTTTTTGTAGAATATGTGAATGGATATTTGGAAGCCCATTGAGGACTACGGTGAAAAACAAAATATTCCCTGATAGAATCTAGAAAGAAGCTATCTGTGAAGCTGCTTTATGATGTGTCAATTCATCTCACAGAGGTAAATCTTTCTTTTGATTCAGCAGGTTGGAAATACTCTACTTGTAGAATTTGAGAACAAACATTCTGGAGCACATTGAGGCCTATAATTAAAAATTGAATATCCCAGGGGTGGGGTGTGGGAGGAAAGAAACAAACTAGAAAAAAACTGTCTGTGAAATTGCTTTGTGATGTGTGGATTCATCTCATAGAGTTAAACCTTTCTCTTGATTCAGTAGGTTGGAAACACTATTTTTGTAGTATCTGTGAAGGGACATTGGATAGCCCTTTAAGGCCTATGGTAAAAACATAGAGTATCCCCAGTGAAAACAAGAAAGATTGCAACCTGGGAAACTGCTTTGTGACGTGTGGATGCATCTCACAAACCTAAACTTTTCTTTGTTTCAGCAGGTTGGAAACACTCTTTTTGTAGATTCAGTGAAGGAACAATCTGGAGCCCACTGAGGTTTATGGTGAAAAAAATGAATATCCCCAGATAAAAACTAGAAATAATCTATATGTAAAACTGCTTCATGATATGTGGATTCATCTCATAGAGTTAAACTTTCTTTTGATTCAGCAGTTTAGAAAAAATCTATTTGTAGAATTTGTGAAGGGACATTTGGGAGCCCATTGAGGTCTATGGTGAAAAACTGAATATCCCCAGAAAATAGCAAGAAAAAAAGCTATCTATGAAACTGTCTTGTGATGTGTGGATTTGTCTCACAGATTTAAAGTTTTCTTTTGATTCAGCAGGTTGGAAGCACTCTTTTTGTAGAATCTGCAAAGAAACGTTAATAAATCCATTGAGGCCTATGGTGAAGAGTGAATACCCTCACATAAAATCTAGAAAGGAACTATATATGAAACTGCTTTTTGATGTTTAGATTCATCTCACAATGTTAATAATTCTCACAGAATCATTTTGATTCTGCAGGTTGGAAACACTCTTTCTTATAAAATATTTGAAGGGACAGTCATGAACCCACTAAGGCCTATGCTGAAAAACCAAATATCCCCAATTAAAAACGTGAAAGAAGATATCTATGAAACGCCTTTGTTACGGGGGATTAATCTCACAGAGTGAAATCTTACTTTTTCTTCAGCAGGTTGGTAACACTTTTTGTATAGTCTGCAAAGGGATATTCGGGAGCCCATTGAGAGTGATGGTGAAAAACCAAATATCCCAAGATAAAAACTTGATGAGTGGATTCATCTCCCAGAGTAAAGCTTTCTTTTGATTCAGTAGGTTGGAAACAGTTTTTCTGTAAACCTGTGAATGGATATTCAAGAGTCCATTGAGGCCTATGATAAAAAATGGAATATCCCCAGATAAAAACTAGAAAGAAGCTATCTGTGAAACTGCTTTGTGATGTGTGGATTCATCTCACAGTGCTAAACTTTTCTTTTGATTCAGTCAGTTGGAAACACTTTTTTTTTGTAGAATCTGTGAAGGGACATTTGGGGGCCCATTGAAGCTTAAGGGTAAAAAGAAAATATCACTAGATGAAAACTAGAAAGAAGCTACTGTGAAACTATTTTGTGATGTGTAGATTAATCTTACAGAGTTAAACTTTTCTTTAGATTCACCAGGTTGGAAACACTGTTTTTGTAGAATCTGCAAAGGGACTTTTGGGAGCCCATTGAGGTCTATGTTGAAAAAGGAAATATCCCTAGATAAAAACTAGAAAGAAGCTATATGTGAAACTGCTGTGTGATGTGTGGATTCATCTCATAGAATTAAACTTTTCTTTTGACGTAGCCAATTGGAAACACTCTTTTTGTAGAATCTGCAAAGGTATATTTGGGAGGCCATTGGGGCCTATGGGAACAAAATGAATGTTGCTAGATAAAAACTGGATAGAAGCTATCTTTAAAACTAATTTTTGATGTGTTAATTCATCTCACAGAGTTTAGCCTTTCTTTTGATTCAGCAGGTTGGAAACACTCTTTTTGTGGAATCCAGGGGGGACATTGGAGATCCCTTTGGGGTCTATGGTGGAAAAGCAAATATCCCCAGATAAAAGCAAGAAAGAAACTATCTATGAAACTGCTGTGTGATGTGTAGATTCACCTCAGACTGTTAAACCTTTCTTTGATTTGGCAGGTTAGAAACACTCTTTTTGTAAAACATGAGAAAGGAGAGTTGGGAACATGTTGAAGCCTATGCTGAAAAACAGACTGACCCCATATGAAAACTAAAAAGAACCTACATGTGAAACTGCTTTGTGATGTGTGTATTCATCTCAGAGAGGTAATATTTTGTTTTGATTCAGCATTTGGAAATTGTTTTTGTAGAATCTGCAAAAATACATTTGGGAGTCCATTGAAGCTTATGGCGACATACTGAATATTTCCAGTTAAAAGCTAGAAAGAAGCTATCTGTAAAACTGCTTTTTTTGATATGAGGATTCATCTCACAAAGTTCAATATTGTTTTTTATTCAGAAGGTGGAAAAATCTCTTTGTGCAGAATCTGAGAAGGGATATTTGGGAGCCCATTGAGGCCTATGGTGAAAAACCAATTATCATCAGATAAAAACGTGAAAGAAGCTCTCTTTGAAATTGCTTTGTATGTGCAAATTCACCTCACAGAGTTAAACGTTTATTTTGATTCAGCCAGCTGGAGACACTCTTTTGTAGAATCTGCGAATGGAGAGTCAGGAGCCCACTGGAGACTATAATGAAAAACTGAATGTCCCCAGATAAAAACTAGAATGGACATTTGGGAGTAATTGAGGTTAATGGTAAAAGACAAGATATCCCCAGATAAAAGCTAGAAAGAAGCTCTCTGTGAAACTGCTTTTTGATGTGTGGATTCATCTCGCAGTGTTAAACTTTTCCTTTATTTCAGCTTTTTGGAAACATTCTTTTTGTAGAATCTCTGAAGGGACATTTGGGGGCCCATTGAAGCTTAAGGTGAAAAACCAAATATCACCATATGAAAACTAGAAAGAGGCTCTCTGTGAAACTATTTTGTGATATGTGGATTCATCTCAAAGAGTTAAATTTTTCTTTAGATTAACCAGGTTGGAAACACTGTTTTTTTAGACTCTGTGAAGGGGCATTCCAGAGCCCATTGAGGCTTATGGTAAAAAATCGAGATTAAAAACTGGAAAGAAGCTATCTGTGAAACTTTTTTATGATGTGTGGATTCATCCCACAGATTTAAACTTTTCTTTTGATTCATCAGGTTGGAAACACTATTTTTGTAGAATTTGTGAAAGGACATTCAAGAGCCCATTTAGGCCTATGGTGAAAAATTGAATATCCCCACATAAAAACTAGAAAGAAGCTATATGAGAAACTGCTTTGTGATGTTTGGATTCATCTCACAAAGTTAAACTTCTCTTTTGATTCAGCAGGTTGGAAGCTCTCTATTTGTAGAATCTGCGAAAGGGATATTTGGGAGCCCATTGTAGCCTAAGGTGGCAAATCAAATATCCCCAGATAAAAACTATCTGAGAAACTTCTTTGTGATGTGTTGTTTCATTTCACAGAGTTAAACCTTTCTTTTGGTTCAGCAGATTGGAAACACTTTTTAATAGTATATGCATAGGGACATTTGAGAGCCCATTGAGGCCTATGGTGAAAAACAAAATATCCCCAGATAAAAACTGTCTGAGAAACTTCTTTGTGATGTGTTGTTTCATCTCACAGAGTTAAACCTTTCTTTTGGTTCAGCAGGTTGGAAATACTCTTTAATAGTATATGCATAGGGACATTTGAGAGCCCATTGAGGCCTATGGTGAAAAACAAAATATCTCCAGATAAAAACTAGAAAGAATCTATCTGAGAAACTGCTCTGTGATGTGTGGTTTCATCTCACTTTCTTTTGATTCAGCAGGTTGGAAGCACTGTTTTTGTAGAAGCTGAGAGGAGACATTTGACAGCCCTTTGAGGTGTAAGGTGAAAAAGCAAATATCCTCATATAAAAACTAGATGAAAGCTATCTTTGAAACTGTTTTGTGATGTGTGTATTCATCTCACAGAGTTAAACCTTTCCTTTGATTCAGCAGGTGGGAAAAACTCTTTGTAGAATCTGGAAAGGGACATTCCTGAGCCAATTGTGGTCTATATTGAAAAACCATATTTCCCTGATAAAAATTAGGAAGAAGCTGTTGACTGTGAAACTGCTTAGTCATGTGTGGAATCATTTTACAAAGTTAAACCAATTTTTTGATACAACAGATTGGAAAAGCTTTTTTGTAGCATCTGCCAAGGGTCATTCTGCAGCCTATTGGGCCTATGGTGAAAAACAAAACATCTCCAGACAAAAGCTAGAAAGAAGCTATCTGTTATTCAGCTTTGTGACGTGTACATTCATCTCAAAGAGTTAAACCTTTCTTTTGATCCAGTAGGTTGGAAACACTCTCTTTGTAGAATCTGTGAAAAGATGTTCAGGAACAAATTGGGGCTTATGGTGATAAACCGAGTGTATCCCCATAAAACTAGAAAAAAAAGCTATCTGTGAAACTGCTTTGTGATGTGTGGATTCATCTCAACTTAAGCCTTTCTTCTGATTCAACAGGTTAAAAACTTTTTGTAGAATCTGTGAAAGAACAGTTGGGAACCCATAATTGCCTATGGTAAAAAAAAACGAATATCTCCAGTTAAAAACTAGAAAAAAACTATATGTGAGACTGCTTTTTGAAGTGTCTATTCATCTTACAGGGTTAAACCTTTCTGTTGATTCAGCAGGTTGGAAACACTCTTTTTGTAGAATATGCGAAGAAGCACTCAGGATCCCTGTGAAGTCTGTGGTGCAAAATGTAATACCCAGAGATAAAAACCATTGAGGAACTCTCTGTGAAATGGCTTTGTGATATGAAAATTCATCTATAAAGTTAAACCTTTCTTTTTATTCAGCAGGTTGGAAACATTCTTTTCGTAGAATCCTCCAAGGTATATTCGGGGCCCATTGAGGCTTACACTGAAAAATCGAGTATCTTCAGATAAAAACTGCAGATAGACTATCTGTTTAACTGCTTTGTTATGTGTTGATTCATCTCAAGCTTGAACCTTATGTTTCATTCAGCAGATTGGAAACCATCATTTTGTAGAATCTGTGAAAAGATATTTGAAACTTACTGAGGCCTATTGTGATAAACAGATTATCACCAGATAAAAACTAGACATAATTTATCTGTTAAACTCTTTTGTGATGTATTTATTCATATCACAGAGTTAAACTTTTCTTTTGATTCAGTAGATTGAAAACACTGTTTTTGTAGAATCTGTAAAGGACATATAGGAGTCTTTTGGGGTCTAGGGTGAAAAACCAAACATCCCCAGATGAAAACTAGAAAGAAGCTATCTGTGGAACTGCATTGGTATTTGTGGATTCATCTCACAGAGATAAACCATTCTTTTGATTCAACAGGTTTAAAACACTCTTTGTGTAGGATCAGCGAAGAGAGATTTGGGAGGCCATTGAGGGTTGTGGTGAAAAAGCAACTATCCATAGATAAAAACTAGAAAGAGGCTCTCTGTGCAACTGCTTTGTGATGTGTGGATTCATCTCCAAGGGTTAAACTTTTCCTATGATTCAGCAGATTGAAAAAAACTCTTTTTGGAGAATCTGTGAGGGACATTCTGGAGCCCATTGAGGCCTATGGTGGAAAACTGAATATCCCTAGACAAAAACTAGAAAGAAATAAACTGTGAAATTGCTGTAAACCATTCTTTTGATTCTGTAAGTTGGAGAAACTTGGAGATATTTTTTGAGGCTTATATTGAAAAACTAAATATCCCCAAATAAAAACTAGAAAGAAGCTATTGTTGAAACTGCTTTGTGATGTGTGGATTCATCTCACAGAGTTAAGCCATTCTTTGGATTCACCGCATTGAAAATACACTTTTTGAAGAATCTGCAAAGACAAATTTGAGATGATGTTTTGGTCGATGGTGAAAAACCAAAAATCTTCAAATAAAAACAAGAAAGATGCTATCTCTGAATCTGTTTTGTGACGTGTGGATTCAGCTCACATAGTTAAATTCTTTTTTTTTTTTTAATTAGCAGGTTGGAAACACTTTTTTTGTAGAATCTGAAAAAGACATTTGGAAGCCCATTGAGGCTATGGTGAAAAATTGAATATCCTGATGTAAAAACCAGAAAGAAACTATTTTTGAAACTGATTTGTGATGTGTGGATTCATCTCACAGAATTGAAACATTCCTTTGATACATCAGACTGAAAACACTCTATTTGTAGAATCTGCATTAGCACATTCATGTGCATATTGAGGCATATCATGAAAAACTGAATATCACCACAAAAAAACTAGAAAGATGCTTTCTGTGAAACTGCTTGTGATTTGTGAATTTATCTCAAAGTTAAACCTTTCTTTTGATTCAGCAGATTGGAAATGCTCTTTTTGTAAAATTTGTGATGGGACATTTGGGAGCCTGTTAGGGCCTATGGTAAAAAAACAAATATCCTCAAATTAAAACTGAAAGAACTCTTACTGTGACACTGCTTGTGATGTGTGGATTCATCTCAAACTTAAACAATTCTTCTGATTCAGCAGGTTGGAAACACTCTTTTTGTACAATCTTTGAAGGGATTGTCAGATGCACACTGAGGCATATGGTGAAAAACCGAATATTCCCAGAAAAAACGTAGAAAGACCCAATCTCTGAAACTGCTTTGTGATTTCTAAATTCATCTCAAACAATTAAACCTTTCTTTTAATTTAGAAGGTTGGAAACACCATTTTTGTAGAATCTGTAAAGGGACATTTGGCAATCTATTGCAGCTTATGATGAAAAACTGAATATCCCCAGTTAAAAAGTAGAAAGAATCTGTCTGTGAAACTGCTTTGTAATATGTGGGTTCATCTCACATAGTAAACCTTACTTTCGATTCAGCAGGTTGGAAAATCTCTTCTTGTCGAATACATGAAGTGATATTCGGGAATCCATTTTGTCCCATGTTGAAAAAACAAATATTTTCACATAAAAACTAGAAGAAAGCATCTGTGAAACTACATAGTGGTGTGTGGATTCACCTCCCAGAGTTAAATCTTTCTTTTGAAACAGTAGGTTGGAACCACTCTTTCTGTAAAATCTGTGAAGGGACATTCAGGAGCCCATTGAGGCATATGGTGAAAAACAACATATCCTCAGATAAAATCTAGAAATAAGGTATCTGGAAAACTGCTCTGTGATGTGTATTTCTATCAGAGAGTTAAACCCTTGTTTTTATTCGGCAGGTGGGAAACATTCTTTTTGTAGAATCTGTGAATGGACTTTTGGGAGTCATTTAAGACCTATGTTGAAAAACAGAATATCCCCAGATAAAAACTAGAAAGAAGCCATCTGTGAAACTGCTTTGTGATGTGTGGATTCATCTAAAAGAGTTAAACATTTCATTTTTTTCAACAGATTGGAAACACTCTTCTTGTAGAATCTAGAAAGGGACATTTGGGAGACCATTGAGGCCTATGGTGAAAAACCCAATATCCCAAGATAAAATGTAGAATGAAGCTATCTGTGAAACTGCTTTGGAATATGTGGATGCATCTCACAGAGTAAAACGTTCTTTTGATTCAACATGTTGAAATCTTTGTTTTTGTAGAATTTGTGAAGGGACATTTGAAAGTTCATTGAGGTGTATGTTGAAAAACTGAATACGTCCAGATAAAACCTGTAAGGAAGCTATCTTTGAAACTGCTTTGTGTTGTGTGTATACATCTCACAGAATTAAAGCTTTCTTTTGATTCAGCAGGTTGGATATAATCTTTTTGTAGGATCTGTGGAGGACATTCATTAGTCCATTGGCACCTATGGTGGAAAACTGAATATCCCCATAGAAAAACTAGGAAAGAAGCTATCTATGAAAGTGCTTCATTGCAAACACTCTTTTTTGTAGAATGTGTGAAGTAATGTTCGGGAGCCCATTGAGGTCTGTGGTCAGAAACTTAATATCTCCCTATGAAAACTAGAAAGAAGTGATCTGTGAAACTGCTTTGTAATGTGTGAATTTATCTCACAGAGTTAGTATTTTCTTTGGATTCAGCAGGTTGTAAATACTCTTTTTTGTAGAATCTGTGAGGGGACATTTAGGAGCCCATTGAGGCCAATGGTGAAAAACCCAATATCCACAGAGAAAAAGTAAAAAGAGGTAGTCCGTTAAACTGCTTTCTGATGTGTGGATTTATCTAACAGAGATAAACTTTTCTTTTGATCCAGAATTTTGGAAGTATTATTTTTGTAGAGTATGTGAAGGGACATTAACGATCTCATTGATGTTTATGGTGAAAACCCGAATATCTCCTTTTAAAAACAAAAAGAAGCTATCCATGAAATGCTTAGTGACATGTGAATTCATTTCATAGAGGTAAAACTTTCTACTGATTCAGAAGGTAGAATCTGCAATGGTCATTCTGGGGCCCATTGAGACCTATGGTGAAAAACCAAATATCACCACATAAAAATGAGAAAGAAGTTATCTGTGAAACTGCTTTGTGATATGTAGATTCATCTCACAAAGTTGATACTTTATTTTCATTCTGCAGATTGGAAACACTCTTTTTGTAAAACCTGTGAAAAGATATTTGGGAGCCCATTCAACCCTATGGTCATAACCCCAGTATCTTCAGATAAAAATTAGAAAGAAGCTATCTGTGAAATTTCTTTGTGATATGTGAATTCATCTCATAGATTAAACTTTTCTTTTGATTCTGGAAGATAGGTAAACTTTTTTTGTAGAAACTGCTATGAGAAATTCCAGAGCCCATTGAGGACTATGGTTAAAAGCCAAATATCCAAAATGAAAAATTAGAAAAAAAGCTACCTGTAAAAGTTCTTTGTGATATGGAGAATCATCTCACAGACATAAACTTTCTTTCATTCAGGAGGTTGGAAACACTCTTTTTTTAGCTACTGTGAAGGGACATTCATGAGCCCATTTGAGACTATAGTGAATAACCAAATATCCCAGACACAAACTAGAAAGAAGTCACCGTTGAAACTTGTTTTGTGATGTGTGAAGTCATGTTACAGAGTTAAACCTTTCTTTTGATGCAGCAGATTTGAAACACTCTTTATGTAGAATCTGTGAAGGGATATTCTAAAGCCCATTGAGACCCATGATGCAAAATGCAATATCCCTAGATAAAATATTTAAAGAACATATATGTGAAACTGCTTTGTCATGTGTGGATTCATCTCACAAAGTTCAATGTTTCTTTGGATTCATGAGGTTGGAAACACTCTGTAGAATCTGTGAAGGGACATTTGGGAGCCCATTGAGTCCTATGGTGAAAAATGGAATATCTCCAAATAAAAAATAGAAAGAAGCTAGCTGTGAAGCTGATTTGTGATATGTGGATATATCTCACATAGTTAAACCTTTCTTTTTGTTAAGTAATTTTGAAAGACTTTTTTTGCAGAATCTGAGAAGGGACATTGGGACCCCATTGAGGCCTGTGGTTCGGAAAAACCAAACATTGCCAGTTATAAAATAGAAAGAAGCTATCTGCAAAACATTCTGTAGGTAGCTGGATTCACCTCAGAGAGGTAAAATTTCTTTTGATTAAGCAGGTTGGAAACACTCTTTTTGTAGAATCTGTGATGGGATTTCTGGGGCCCATTGAGGTCTATGGTGAAAAAAAAATAGCCCAAGATAAAAACTAGATAAAAGCTATCTGGGAATCTGCTTTGTGATATGTGTATTCATATCACCACATTTAACCTTTCTTTTCATTCAGCAGGTTGCAAGCACTCTTTTTGCAAGCATTCAGCAGGTTGCAAGCACTCTGTGAACAGACATTTGAGAGCACATTGAAGCTTATGGTGAAAAACAGAATATCCCCAGTTAAAAACTAGAAAGAAGCTATCTGTGAAACTGCTTTGGGATGTGTGGATTCATCTCACAGAGTTGAACCTATATTTAATTTCAACAGGTCAGAAACACATTTTTTGTAGAATTTGTGAAGGGACATTCAGGAGCCCATTCAGGCGTCTGGTAAAAAACAGAATTTCCCAGATAAAAACTACAAAGAAAGTTTCTGTGAAATTGCTTTCAAATGTCTGGTTTCATCTCAAAGGGGTAATGCTTTCTTTTGATTAAGCAGGTTGGAAACACTCTTTTTATAGAATCTGCAAATAGACATTTGAAAACTCATTTTAGCCTATGGTGAAAAATCGAATATTCCTAGATAAAAACTAGAAAGAAGCTACCTGTGAAACTGCTTTGTGATGTGTGGATTCATCTCACATAGTGAAACCTTCTTTTGATTCAGCAGGTTGGAAACACTCTTTTTGTAGCATGTGAGAAATAATATTCGGGAGCCTATTGTGACCTATGTTGACAAACTGAATATCCCCACATAAAAACTAGAAGGAAGCTATCTATGAAAATGCTTTGTAATGTGTGGATTCAGCTCACAGTGCTAACCCACTCCTGTGATTCCATAGGTTGGAAGCACTCTTTTTGTAGAATCTAAGAACGGACATTAATTGGCCCATTGAAGCCTATGGTGAAAACAAGAATATCCCCAGATAAAAACTAGAAAGAAGCTGTCTGTGAAAGTGCATTGTGACGTTTGGATTCATCTCACAGTGTTAAATCTTTCTTTTGATTCAGCAGGTTGGAAACACTCTTTTTGTAGAATCTGCGAAGGGACATTCAGGAGCCCATTGAGTCCTATGGTTAAAAAAAAAAATATCCACAGATAAAAACTAAAAAGAAGTGATCTATGAAACTGCCTTGTGACATGTGCATTTATCTCAGACAGTTTTTTTTTTTTTCAATTCAGCGTGTTGGAAACACTGTTTTTATAGAATCTGCGAAGGGACATTTGAGAGTCCATTGAGGCCAAAGGTGAAAAACACAATAACTCCAGATAAAACTAAAAAGAAAGTTTGTTAAACTGATTTTTGATGTGTGCATTCATCTCAAAGAGTTGAAACTTTCTTTTTATTCAGTAGATCAAAAACATTCTTTTTGTAGAATCTGCAAAGTGACATTCGTTTGCCCATTTTGGCGTATGGTAAAAAACCAAATATTCCCAGATTAAAACTAAAAAGAAGCTATCTGTGAAAGTGCTTTGTGATGTGTGGATTCATTTCACAGAGTTAAAACTTTCTTTTGATTCAGTAGGTTGAAAACATTCTTTTTGTAGAATCTGCGAAGGGGCATTCAGGAGACCATTGGGGGCTGTGATCAAAAACTGCATATACTCATATAAAAACTAGAAAGAAGTAACCACTGAAACTGCTTTGCGATGTATGGATTTATCTCACAGAGTTAATATTTACTTTGGATTCAGCCAGTTGGAAACACTGACTGTTTTGTTGAATCTGCCAAGGGACTTTTGCGAGCCCATTGAACCCAATGGTGAAAAACCCAATATCTCCAGATATAAACTAAAAAGAAGCTCTCTGTTAAACTGCTTTTTGATGTGTGGATTCATCTAACAGAGATAAACCTCTCTTGTGATTCTACAGTTTGAAAACTTTTTAGAGAATCTGCGTAGGAATTGTCCGACCCCTTGGGGCCTATGGTGAAAAATCTAATATCCCCTTAAAAACCAAAAAGTAACTGTTGTAAAACTGCTTAGTGATCTGTGGATTCATTTCATAGAGGTAAACCTTTCTACTGATTCAGCAGGTTGAAAACACTCTTTTTGTAGAATCTGTGATGGGATATTCTGGGGCCCATTGAGACCTACGGTGAAAAACTGGATGTCCCCACATAAAAACTAGAAAGAAACTATCCATGAAACTGTTTTGTGATGTGTGGATTCATCTCACAAAGTTAATATTTTGTTGTTCTTTACACAAGTTGCAAACACTCTTTTTGTAAACTCTACGAGGGACTTTTGGGAGTCCATTCAGTCCTATGGTCAAAAACCCAGTATCTTCAGATAAAAACTAGAAAGAAGTTACCTGTGAAATTGCTTTTTGATGTGTAGATTCATCTCACAGATTAAACTTTTCTTTTAATTTTGCATGTTGGAAAAACTCTTCTTGTAGAATCTGCGATGAGACATTTGAGAGTCCATTGAGGCCTATGTTGAAAAACTGAATATCCCAAGTTGAAAACTAGAAAGACGCTACCTGTGAAATTTGTTTGTGATGTGGGGAATCAGCTTACAGAAATAAACTTTCTTTTCATTGAGAAGGTTGGAAACATTCTTTTTGTAGAAACTGTAAAGGGAAATTCATGAGCTCATTTGAGCCTCTGGTGAATCAACAAATATCACCAGATTAAAACTAGAAAGAATGTATCTATTAAACTGCTTGGTGAAGTGTGAATTCATGTTACAGAATTAAGCCTTTCTTTTGATTCAGCGGGTTTGAAACACACTTTTTGTAGAATTTGCCAAAGGATATTCGAAACCCCATTGAAGCTTTTGGTGAAAAACACAATATCCCCAGATAAAACCTACAAAGAAGGTATGTGTGAAACTGCTTTGTGATGTGTGGATTTGTCTCACATAGTTCAACCTATCTCTTATTCATCAAGTTGGAAAAATCCTTTTTGTAGAATCTGCAAAGAGACATTTGGGAGCCCATTGAGTCCTATGGTGAAAAACGAAATATCTCCAAATAAAAAATAGAAGTTATCTGTGAAACTGCTTTGTGATGTGTGGATTTATGTCACAAATTTAAATCTATTTTTCCATTCAGCACTTTTGAAACTCTCTTTTTGTAGAACGTGTGAAGGGACATTTGGGAGCACATTGAGACCTATGGTGAAAAAACAGAACATCCCCAGATAAAAACTAGAAAGAAGCTATCTATGAAACTGTGGCTGGGTGGGTTCATCTCAAAGACTTAAATGTTTCTTTCAATTAAACAGGTCGAAAGCACTCTTTTTGTGGAATCTGTGATGGGATTTTTTGGGGCCCATGGAGGACTATCATGAAAAAAAGAATATCCCCAGATAAAAACTAGAAAAAAGTTATCTGGGAAACTGCTTTGTGATGTGTGTATTCATATCACGGAGTTAAAACTTTCTTTTCATTCAGCAGGTTGGAAACACTTTTAATAGAATCTACAGAGGGACATTTGTAAGCCCATTGAGGCCTATGATGAAAAACAAAATATCCCTAGATAAAAAGCATAAAGAAGGTATTTGTGAAACTATTTTGTGATGTATGGATTTATGTGAAAGAATTAAAACTTGTTTTTGGATTCAGCAGGCAGGAAACACTCTTTTTAGGATCTGCAAAGGGATATTTGAGATCACATTGAAGCCTAAGGCGAAAAACAGAAGATCCCCAGTTAAAAACTAAAAATAAGTTATCTGTGAAACTGCTTTGAGACAGGTGGATTCATCTTACAGAGTTAAACCTTTCTTTAAATTCAGAAGGTTGGTAACACTTCTTTGGAGAATTTGCAAAGGGACATTTGGGAGCCCATTCAGGACTAAGGTGATAAGCAGAATTTCCCAGATAAAAACTAGAAAGAATGTTTCTGTGAAACTGCTTTCAAGTGTGTGAATTCATCTCAAAGGGTTAAAATTTTCTTTTGATTAAGCAGGTTGGAAACACTCTTTTGTGGAATCTGCAATGGGACCTTCTGGAGCCCATTGAGGTCTATGGAGAAAAACCAAATATCCCCAGATAAAAACTAGAAAGAAGCTATCTATGAAACTCCTGTGTGATGTGTGAATTCATCTAATCGAGTTAAACATTTTTTTTTTTTTGATTCAGGATGCTGTAAATATTCTTATTGTACAGTCAGCAAAGGTGCAATGGACTACAATAAGGACTTTGGTGAAAAACCGAATGACCAGATAAAAATTATTAAGAATCTATCTGTGAAATTGCTTTGAGATGTGTGGATTCATCTCACAGAGTTAAAATTTTCTTATTCAGCAGGTTGGAAACACTCTTTTTGTATAATCTATAAAGGGATATTTTGGAGCTGATTAAGGCCTAAGGTGAAAAACCAAATAACTCAAAATGAAAACTAGAAAGAAACTGTCTGTGAAACTACCTTGAGATGTGTGGATTCATCTCACTGAATTAAACTTTTTTATTCTGCAGGTTGAAAACAATGTTTTTGTCAAACTTGCTAAGGGACGTTTGGGAGCCCATTGAGGCCTATAGTGAAAAACCAAATATTCTCAGGTAAAAACTGGAAAGACACTGTCTGTAAAACTGCTTTTTGAAGTGTGGATTCATCTTGCAGAGTTAAAACTTTGTTTGGCTTGAGCAAGTTGGAAACACTGTTTTTGTAAAATCTGTAAAGGGACATTCTGGAGCCCATTGAGGTGCATAGTGAAAAACCGAGATCCCCTGATAAAAACTAGAAAGAAGCTATCTGTGAGACAGCTTTGTGATGCATGGATTCATGTCACAGAGTTGAACCTTTTTTTTTCAGCAGGTTGAAAACTGTTTTTGGATGCTTGAAAGTGACATTTGGGAGATTATTGATGCCTATGATTAAAAAAACTGGGAGATTATTGATGTCTACGATATCCCCTGAAAAAAACTAAAAAGCAGCTATCTCAAATTGCTTTGTGATGTGTGGCTTCATTTAACAAAATTAAAACCTTTTTTGATTTAGAAGGTTGGAAACACTCTTTGGAATCTGCTTGTAGTGTCTCCGAAGGGACATTTTGGAGCCCATTGAGGCTTATGGTGAAAAACCAAATCCCCAGATAAAAACAAGAGAGAAGCTATTTGTGAAACTACTTTGTGATGTGTGGATTCATCTCACAGACTTAAATCTTTCTTTTGATTCAGCAACTTGGAAGCACAGTTGTAGCAGCATGTGCAAACGGACTTTTGGCAATCTACTGAGGCCTGCAGTGAAAAACTGAATATAACCAGACATAAACTAAAATGAACCTATCCATGAAACAGCTTTGTGATGAGTGGATTCGTCTCACAGAGTTAGACCTTTCTTTTTGATTCAGCAGGTTAGAAATACTCTTTATGTAGAATCTACAAAAGGACATTCAGGAACCCATTGAGGCCTATGGTGAAAAATTGAATATCCCCAGATAAAAACTAAAAAGAAGCTCCCTGTGAAGCTGCTTTGTGATGGGTAGATTATTCTCACAAAGTTAAAACTTTTTTCATTCAGTAGGTTGGAAACAATCATTTTGTAGAATATTCAAAGGGAAATTTGGGAGACAATTGAGGCCTATTGTGAAAAAATAATTCCCCAAGATAAAAGTAGAAAGAAGCTCTCTGTGAAACTGCTTTGTGATGTGTGTATTCATCTCAAGGAGTTAAAACTTTCTTTCTATTCAGTAGGTTAAAAACACTCTTTTTGTGTAATTTGCTTAGGGACTTTGAAAGCTCATTGAGGTCTATTGTGAAAAACTGAATATCCCCTGATATGAAGTATAAGGAAGCTATCTGTGAAACTGCCTTGTTTTGTGTGGGTTTACCTTAAACAGTTAAATTTTTCTTTTGATTCAGAAGGTTGGAAACACTCTTTTTGTAGAATCTGAGGAGTGATATTCAGTAGTTTATTGATGCCTATGGTGAAAAACTTTATATCCCCAGACAAAAACTAGTAAGAAGCTATCTGTGAAACTGCTTTGTGATATGTGGATTCATTTCATAGAGTTAATATTTTCTTTTGATTCAGTAGTTTGGAAACACTTTTTATGTCTAATCTGTGAAGGATATTTAGGAGCCCATTGAGGCTTATAATGAAAAACCCAATATCCAGACATAAAAATTAAAAAGAAAATTTATATGAAACTGCTTTGTGATGTGTGGATTCTTCTCACAGGGTTAAAACTTTTGTGATTCAGCAGGTTGGAAACACTTCTTTTGTAGAATCAGCAAAGGGACAGTCAAGAGCCCATCGAGGCCTATGGTGAAAAACTGAATATCCCAAGATGAAAACAAGGAAGCTCTCTGTGAAACTCTTTGTGATTTCTGGATGTAGCTCACAGAGTTAAACCTTTTTTTTATTCAGCAGGTTGGAAACACACTTTTTGTCAAATCTGTGGCAGGACATTCAAGGTCTCTTTGAGTCCTATGGTGAAAATCCAAATATTTCCAGATAAAAACTAGATCGAAGGTATCTATGAAATTGTTTTGTGATGCTTGGATTCGTTTCACAGTGTCAAACCTTTCTTTTGATTCAGCAGATTGGAAACACTGTTTTTCTAGAATTTGCAAAGGGACATTCTGAAACCCATTCAGGACTATGGTTAAAAGTGGAATATAATGAAATAAAAAGTAGAAAAATCCTATCTGTGAAACTACTTTGTGAAGTAAGGATTCATCTCAATGGGTTACACCTTTCTTTAATTCAGAAGGTTGGAAACACTCTTATTGTAGAATATGCAAAAACACATTCAAAAGCCCATTAATGCATATGGTGAAAAACCAAATATCCCCAGGTGAAAAGTAGAAAGAAGCCATCTGTGAAACTGCTTTGTGATGTGTGGATTGATCCCTCAGAGTTAAACCTTCCTTTCATTCGGCAGGTTGGAAACCCTCTTTTTGTAGGATCTACAAAGAAACATTTGGGATCTCGTTCAAGCATATTATGAAAAAACGAATATCCCCAGATCAAAACTAGAAATAAATCATCTATGAAGCTGCTTTGAGACGTGTGGGTTCATCTCACAGACTTAAACCTTTCTTTTAATTCAGCAGGCTAGAAAAGCTCAGCTTGTTGTATCTCTAAAGGAACATTCTGGGGCTCATTCAGGCCTATGGTGAAAAACCAAATATCCCCCAATAAAAACTAAAAAGAATCAATCTATGAAACTACTTTGTAATGTGTAGATTCATCTCCCAGAGTTAAACCTTTCTTTTCATTCAGCAGGTTGGAAACACTCTTTTTGTAGAATTTGCAATGAAACATTCTGGAGTACATTGAGGCCTATGGTGAAAAACCAAATATCCCCAGATACAAAGTAGGAAGAAGATATCTGTAAAACTACTTTGTGACGTGTGAATTTATCTCACAGATTTAAACCTTTCTTTTGATTCAGCAGAATATAGATGCTGTTTTTGTAGAATGTGCCAAGGAACATTAATAAGCCCATCGAGGTTTGTGGTGAAAAAACATATATTGTGAGGTGAAAACTGCTTGGGATATGTGGATTCATCTCAACGAGTTAAACACATCTTATCATTGACCAGGTTGCAAAGACTTTTTTTGTAGAATGTGTGAAAGGATATTCAGGAGCCCACTGAAACTTATGGTGGAAAACTGACTCTGATTAAAAACTAGAAAGAAGCAATCTGTGAAACTGCTCTGTGTTGTACAGATTTATTTTACAGGGTTAAACCTTTCCTTTGATTCAGGAGGTTGAAAAACACTCTTTTTATAGAATCTGCAAAGGTACATTTAAGAGACCATTGAGGTCTACGGTGAAAAATTGTATATCCCAGGGTAAAAACTAGAAAGAAGCTATCTGTGTAACTCCTTTCTGATGTGTGGATTTATATCATGGAGTTAAACCTTCTTGTGATTCAGCAGGTTAAAAACACTCTTTTTGTAAACCTGTGAAGGAAATTTCAAAAGCTCATTGAGTCCAATGGTGAAAAACCAAATATCCCCTCGTATAAAGCAGAAAGAATCTATCTGTGAAATTGCTTTGTGATGTGTGGATTCATCTCAAAGAATTAAACCTTGCTTTTGATTCAGTATGTTGGAAACACTCTTTCTGTAGAATCTGTAAAGGGACATTCAGAAGCCCATTTAGGCCTATGGTGAAAACTGAACATCCCAGGTGAAAAGTAAAAAGAAGCTATCTGTGAAAATCCTTTGTGATGTGTCCATTCATCTCACAGAGTTAATGTTTCCTTTTGATTCAGCAGGTTGGAAACACCATTTTGTAGAATCTGTGAATGGACACTTTGGAACCCCTAAAGGAATGTGGTGAAAAACCCAATGTGTCCTGAACTAAAAAGTAACTGTCTGTGAAACTCATTTGTGATATGCAGATTCAGCTCACAGAGTTAAAACTTTCTTTTCATTCAGCATGTTGGGAACACTGTTTTAATAGAATTTGCTAGGGGACATTCGGGAGCCCATTGAGGCCTATGGTGAAAAACCAAATATGCCTGGATAAATACTATAAAGAAGCTATCAGTTAAATTGGTTTTTGTTCTGTGGGTTCATCTCACAGAATTAAATTATTCATTTGATTCAGCAAGTTGGAAGCACTCCTTTTGTAAAATCTGTGAAGGGATATTCTGGAGTCCCTTGAGGCTGATAATGACAAATTGAATATTCCCTGATAAAAACTAGAAGGAAGCCATCTATGAAACTGCTTTGTGATGTGTGGATTCATCACACAGATGTTAAAATAAATTTAAATGTTTATTTTAATTCAGCAGCTTGAAAAAGCTATTTTTGTAGATTCTCTGAAGCAATATTAGGAGCTCCTTGAGGCCTTTGATCCAAAGCTGAATATCCCCTAATAAAAATTTAAAAGGAGCTGTCTGTGAAACTTCCTTGTGAACTTATCTCACAGAGTTAAACTTTCTTTTGATGCAGTAGGTTAGAAACATCCTTTGTAGAATCTGCGATGAGATATCCTGGAGCCCATTGAGGACTATAGTGAAAAACGAAATATCCCCAGATAAAAAACTAACATGAAGATATCTGTGAAACTGCTTTGTGATGTGTGGAATCATCTCACAGACTTAAACCTTTCTTTTGATTCAGTAGATTGGAAACACTCTTTTTGGAGAATGTGCAAAGGGACATTTGTGAACAAATTGAAACGTATGGTGAAAAACCAAATATCCTGAAGTAAAAACTAGAAAGAAGCAATCTGAGAAACTGCTTTGAAATGTTGGATTCATCTCACAGAGTTAATTTTTACTTTACATTCAGCAGATTTGAAAATCTCTTTTTGTGGAATCTGCAATGGGACATTCGGGAGCCCATTGAAACCTATGTTGAAAAACTGAATAATCATAGAAAAAAAAACTAGAAAGAAGCTATCTGTGAAACTGCTTTGGGATATGTGGATTTATCTAACAGGATTAAACCTTTCTTTTGTTTCAGTATGTTGTAAACATTGTTTTTCTAGAATTTGCAAAGGGAAATTTGAGAACCCATTGATGGCTATGGTGAATACTGAATATGAGCAGATAAAAGCTAGGAATATGTTATCTGTGCAACTGATTTGAGATGTGCAGATTTTTCTCACAGAGATAAACCTTTCTTTTGATTCAGTAGTTTGAAAACAATCTTCTTTTTAGAATCTGGGTAGGGATATTTGGAAGCACATTAAGGCCTTTGGTGAAAAATTCATTATCCCGGGATAAAAACTCAAAAGAAGCAATCTGTGAGACTGCTTTGTGATGTATGGATTCATCTCACAGTTATCAAACTTTCTTTTGATTCAGCAGCTTGGAAGCATTCTTTTTGTAAAATCTGTGATGCGATATTCGGGAGACCATTGAAGCTTATGGTGAAAAACTGAACATCCCTGGAAAAACCTAGAAAGAAGCTATCTGTGAAACTATTTTTGATGTGTGGATTCATTTTACAGAGTTAAAACTTTTCTTTGATTCATCAGGTTGGAAACACCCTATTTGGAGAAACTGCAAAGGTACATTTGGGAATGCAATGAGACCTATGAAGTAAAAATATTTCCAGTTAAAACTAGAAAGAATCTATCTGTGAAACTGCTTCATGATTTATGGACTCAACTCACAGGGTTCAAACTTTCTTTTCTTTCAGCATGTTGGAAACACTGTTCTTGTAGAATATGCTAAGGGATATTAAAGAAACCATTGAGGCCTCTGATGAAAAACCAAATATGCCCAGGTAAAAACTAGAAATAAGCTATCAGTGAAACTACTTTTTGATATTTGGATTCATCTCACTGAATTCAAGCTTTCTTTTGATTCAGCAAGTTGTAAACACTCTTTTTGTAAAATCTGTGAAGGGACATTCTGGAGCCCATTCAGGCCTATGGTGAAAAACTGAATATCCACAGATCAAAACTAGAAAGAAGTAATCTTTGAAACTGCTTTGTGATGTGTGGATTCATCTCACAGAGTTAAACATTTCTTTTAATTCAACAGATTGGAAAACTCTGCTCTGAAGGGGTATTTGGAAGCTCATCGAGGTCTATGGTGTAAGACCAAATACAATCAGATAAAAACTAGAAGGAAGCTATTTGTGAAACTACTTTGTGATGTATGGATTCATCTCACTGAGTTGAATTTCTTTGATTCAGCAGGGGAGAAACACTCTTTTTATACAATACACGATGACACATTCTGGAGTCCATTGAGACCTACAGTGAAAACCCAAATATCCTCAGATTAAAACTATGAAGAAGCTATCTGTGAAACTGCTTTTTGAGGTGTGGATTTATCTCACAGACTTAAACCTTTCTGTTGATTCAGCAGCTTGGAAACACTGTTTTTGTAGAATATGAGAAGGGACATCAATGAGCCCATTGAGGCCTATGGTGAAAAGCAAAATATTGTGAGTTAAAAATAAGAAAGAAGATATTTGTGAAACTGCTTTGGGATATGTGGATTCATCTCATAGAGTTAAATCTCTCTTTTCATTCAGTAGGTTAAAAAGGCTCATTTTTAGAGGACACAAACAAATGGAAAAACATACCATGCTGATGGATAGGAAGAATCAATATCGTGAAAATGGCCATACTGCTCAAGGTTATTTATAGATTCAATGCCATCCCCATCAAGCTACCAATGAGTTTCTTCACAGAATTGGAAAACAATGCATTAAAGTTCATATGGAACCAGAAAAGAGCCCACATTGCCAAGACGATCCTATGTCAAAAGAACAAAGCGGGAGGCGTCACGCTACTCAAGATGGAAGGACCATCTTGAGTCCACTGAAGTTTATGGTGAAAAGCCGAATATCCTCTGATAAAAACTAGAGGGAAACTATGTATGAAACTGCTCTGTGAAGTGGGGATACATCTCACAGAGTCAAAACTTTTTTTTGATTCAGCAAGTTATAAACAATCTTTTC